>NW_026057580.1:17510987-17584812 GCF_023721935.1 Panthera uncia
CTTGAGTTCGATGTGCAGTTCGAGGCCGGGCTGACCCCACAAGCTTGGTGATCTCATCACAGACCTTTTCTGGATAAAACGCAGAGTGATTTGAGTCTGGCGTGGGAGGGGATATTGGAACCATCTTCTCACATTTCTTTCCTTGTGAAAATCAAACCCAGGTGTTCTCCGAGTTCTGCCTGACTCATCTTTTCTCTGCACTGCTTCCACTCGAGGACTCTATTCCCAAGGTTCCTCTGGGGACCGGCCTGGAGTGACACCTGCAGACCATCTCAGGAAGCTTAGGAAGTGAAATCTAATTTCTTACGTCAAAAAGAAACTAAAGGTATACACTGTCCTCAAGGACATAAATTAAAGGTATCCAGTGTGGCCATAGAATTCTGCCTTTTCCAGTCCAAGAGATTTCTGAGTCCTTCCTTCAGGCAATGCTCTGAATCTTAGGAGACTTACTCTGGACCTCAGTATATCGCATCATGAGCAGAAGCTCCCAGTGCAGTGTGGAGGACGTGGTCTCTGTACTAGCCACAAACAGATTACTAACAAGTGCCGCCAAATTTTCATCACTGAAACGGGCAATAGATGTGTCTTTTCTCCTGAAAGGAGAAGAGGAATCATTAGTGATGAAATAATTTTATACTGGACAATCATAGTGAATAACCTAACATGAGCTTAAAAAAGCAATGCATTGCATTCTTTCCTCGATACAGTGGAATTTTTTCATTATGAGGGTGCTGTGCAGAGTGTTTGAATAAAGCCTGTCCCCGATGTCCCCAATTTAATAATGATAAATAGTTCTAACAATGGGAGAGGCTGTTTGCCACTTGGAAATTAGTTTTTACCTGAGTGATTAGAATATGCTCAACACTTTCTTTTTTTTAAAAAACTGCATTAAATACTCTTTCTTGTGTTAACTGAAACATTTTCAATATTGTGTGAAATATTGCAATATTTCAATTGCAATAAAAGGAATACTATACTAATTCTAAAAGCTAACATTTTGGATCTTGTATATGTCCTTTTTTTTTTTTTTGCAGAGAGTGATGTGAAAAGCAGTGGAAAATATTTGAGAATGCAGAATGTACTAAATAGCATGTCTTGGAGTGTACAAATCTACCATGATTAACTTAATTGAATCCAGCTATCCTTCTTCTTTGAAAGAAATATTTTTCCTCCAGATGCTATTAATTAAACCAAATAATACACAATAGGCCTAGGTAACCCCTGAGCAAAACACCATGATCTCCTGCTGTCTGACCAGAAAGGCATCAGTGAAACTTCTTGGGTCATTTTTGTCAAATTTATGCTGACAATCTAGGAAATAACACTTTTATAATCATTATAAAAGCAAATAATTCATCTTGGTTCCTGAGTACTGTCTTATGACTTTTCAGGAGGAACCCCAAAACTGGAAACACACTGAAAAGCTGAAAGAACAAAAAACAACAAAGATAAATATACATATATAATACTTGCAATAATGGGAAGGCCCCATCATTTCTGAAAGCATTATAGAAATAGCATCTCATTTAGACTTCAAGTTTATCTCAACTAACTGGCAGACTGAATTGGACAACGCAAATTCCTCATTGGAATTAAGTAACTTATGATGAATATTGGTATGGTTTATAGTAAGTTCTGTGTACCCAGAGTATTTTGTACATTATGCTGGTGGTAGTACATCTACTTAGAGGTTAGATGAGACATGAAAACAACATGAGCTTTATGGACAGAGCTATAAATCCAAAGGTTTTCTTGCAAACTCCTAGGTGATTCCAGGTCAAGCTATTTTAGTTCTGCATAGTACACTCACTTTACCACTGTTTCTTTGCAGGATCAGAATAATTATTTTTGTAATTTATAATAGGCTTACTGTCCCATAGAGCAGTACCATGTAATTCTAATATTCCGTAATCCTTAAAAACTTCAGGGAGGACTTCATTGTTTGCTAAATTTGGTGGGTTTGTCAGTATATTCATGTGCTTGAGAGAAGCTCTATCATATATTTCATCAAATTCTCTATAGGGCCCCTAACCACCCAAATGACCTAATAAATACCGAAGATAAAAGGCATCCCTAAAATACATATAGTTGCCTGATCCAGTGTTCCCCTGAATCAGTACTTAGAGTAAATACGTACTTATAGTAACAGAACCTAAATTATTACAAAGTGAAATAATATTAACAGTTGTCAGTTGTGCTATTGGAAATGGGAACTATTTGACAAGACTCTTTTCCTTACATTCTAGAAGACAGCAACTTCATCACTCACAAGTATAACAAATTGGATTGTAGCATTATTGTGAACTTACATGGCTCAGAATAAATATTAAAGTTTTAGTTAGTACTTTGTTTAGTATTTGACAGTTCCCCTTTGTTTAAATTCACTCTTGTAAGTGAATTCTACTGAGTGTTCCTTATTCATTCATGGCTTATCCCATAGTCCGTGTATAAGTAGTGGTATAGGTAAAACATGAATGGCCAAAATTGTAAAAATGTATTGAAGTCATATACTGAACTATTTATGGTGTGATTCACAATCTGTGGATTATAAGTAAGATATTTGACACAGTAATGTGTGATTGGAGAATTATCAAATGTGTTAACCAAGCAGGCTTGTGACATCTCTGTACTCAGAATGTTCTATAAAGTGTACATTTTTGAAATGGCAATTCTCTAACAAATACTGTTTCATGGTCTCTTGAACAATCTAGTGTACCTAAGAAGACGTGAAGTTGAAGAGGGAAGATACGGTTACTGCAATCCTAGGACCTCCAAAGAGCTTCACATTTTCATCAATCAAGGTTAAGTCTCAGGAATTGAGTGCCTTGTTAATCAAACCATTTTCCAAGCAACACTGACACAATGCCATTAACAACAGAAGCATTCATTACTGTTTTGCCTACAAGGGAATTCATTAATCAGAGTAGGAAAACACATACACAGTATTAAACCAGTTCTGGGCTGATCGCGACAAACTGTCAAGAAAAGATTTTATAGAGGAACAAAATTATTGGTGATCATGCCTTCTAAGAAGAAGTGACACTTGAATGGACCTTTAAAAATTTCCAGAATTTGATTAAAAGTTTGACACAAGCCAGAGACAAAAAGTGTCCCAAATTTCTAGAAGGAATAAAAGAAGGTAGATCCTGGAAGCTGAAGATCAGGGATCTTGAATGAACTGTTGTTACTCAATGCTGATTTTAAGAGATGTTAGTGGGAATTACAAGAAAAAAATGTTCCAAGGACTAGTAAGTGTGAAAACTGAATTAAATAAAATTAAACAGGTTTTTGGTGTTTTTCTCAAAGGCTTTAATATCCTAATAGGCACACCATGAACCAAAAGAGAGGCCTGTAATATGAGCATTTCTCAAATTCACTTCACTGACACTGGTTTTTTGCATAGAACATCTACTAATGTCTCAAAGAACAAGATTTTGGAGAACAATAGTGTGAGAAATGCCTTTTCAAAAAGTTGTTGAAACATTAAAATAGCTTAGTAGTATTTACTAGATGCCAATATTAGTCTACTAAAAATAATTAAAGATGAAACCATTCCCATTTTTAGAGTTATTAAAGTACCATTAAAAAGTTAATCTAATGATTTAAAGGGTTATTTTTAAAATTTTTTAAATGTTTATTTATTTTTGAGAGAAAGAGAGACAGAAAGTGAGTGGGGGAGGTGAAGAGAGAGAGGGAAACACATAATCTGAAGCAGGCTCCAGTCTCTGAGCTTTCAGCACAGAGCCCGATGCAGGGCTGGAACCCACAAATGGTGATATTACAACCTGAGCCAAAGTTGGACGCTTAACTGACTGAGCCACTCAAGCACTCCTAAAGGGTTATTAAATTAGTGGAATGACATAAAAGTACAATATTTGGATTTCATCAAGGCATTTAGCCAAGGCACATGTGAGCAAGATACAACAACTTTATCTAGGTGAAAATATGGTTAGTATATTTATAACACTAGTGTTATTGTTTACATTCTTTTTAAGAAAATGATTATCTATTTTTGAGAGCAGGGAGTGGCAGAGAGAGGAAGACAGAGAATCTCAAGCAGGCCCCGTGCTCGAGGATATACATTAAGGATTGTTGGCTACAGAACTTGTGGTCTTAACCCAACAGAGGTTTAAGCAAAGAATGAGATGAGGGCTTCTAATCCTAGCTTTTAAAGGAAACTTGACTTTGGAAAATAACATTAGAATTGCAACTTTTGTGCACTGTTGGTGGGAATGTAAATTGCTGCAGTCACTATAGAAAACAGTAAGTCAGTTCCTCAAAAAATTAAAAATAGAAATATATTATGACTTGGGTATTTACCCAGAGAAAATGAAACACTAATTTAAAGGTATATGCACCCCTATGTTTATTGCAGCATTATTTACAATGGCCAAGAAATGGGAGCAACCCAAGTGTCCATCAATAGACAAAAGGATAAGGAAGAGGTGGTATATCTATACAATGGAATATTACTCAGCCATAAAAAAGAATGAGATCTTGCCATTTGCAATAACATGGAAGGACCTAGATGTTATTATGTTAAGTGAAATAAATTAGAGAAAAACAAATACCACATGGTTTCACTTATATGTGGAATTTAAGAAACAAAACAAATGAGTAAAGGAGAAAAAGAAAGAGAGAGAGAGAGAGAGAGAGAGAGAGAGACAAACCAAGAAACAGACTCTTAAATATAGAGAACAAACTTGTATTACCAGAAGGGAAGTAGCTGGGGGATGGGTGAAATAGATAAAGGGGATTAAGAGATACAAACTTCTAGTCATAAATAAATCACAGAGATGAAAAGTACAGCATAGGGGATATAGTCTATAATATTGTAATAATGTTGTTTGGTGACAGATGATGTCTACAAAAAAAAAACCTGAATTTAAAAAATAACATTAGGATTGTAACAGGAATTTCAGAAGGGTTCAATAATTTAGGAAGATGATATAGTTAAAATTATTATGATAGGAAAATAAAAATTAAAATAGGAATTTGAGGCTGGGAGGACAGAGTTCCTCAGGTGTGAACCACTATATATAAAGTGGATAAAGTGGATATGGTATGTTTCAAGCAAAGAACAAAAATTAGAAAGGTAAATTTTAAGAAAAAAATGTAGACATAGTCTAGGGAGAAACGTGGAAAAGACATTTCATAGATGAAATTAACACAGAACAATAGTACAGAGGTCAAAGTGCGAAAAAATGAAGGTATAAATAGTAAAGGGACGAGGTTGGTTAATACATAAGCAAAAATAGGAATGTTAAGAAACAAATGGAGTTGGGTATATGGAATTAGATGAAGGATTTATTGAAAGAAGATCTTGGGATGCCTGGGTGGCTCAGTTGGTTAAGCATCCAACTTCACCTCAGGTCATGATCTCATGGTTTGTGGGTCGAGCCCTGTGTTGGGCTCTGTGCTGGCAGCTCAGAGCCTGGAGCCTGCTTCGGATTCTGTGTCTCCCTTTCTCTCTGTCCCTCTCTCAAAAGTAAATAAACATGAAAAAAAGAAAAGAAAGAAGATCTCATTCTTCTGGGGAATTAACCTGTCATGTGACCTTTGAGTATCAGAGAAAGGGCCATAAAATAACATCAAAAGATCAGAAAAGCAAGTCCTATTGTTTTAGTTAATAATATGTCAGTTGCTCTGAGTCACATATCTGTAAAATTGAGATAAAAATATCATCCCTACTTTCCTCTGAGGGTGGTTATAAGGAATAAGTGATATCCTTGCAGTCCTTTGTAAAATACAAAGTACAATACAAATAAAAGATGATATGATGATGATGATGATGATGATGTTGCATATGGAGGCAAAGCAATGATTTTCTCTTCATTATATCTCCCAGTTTGGTTTTCAAACTTAGAATTTACATAATATAGCAAAACTCAATTTTAATCATCTGCCCTTTAGAACTTAAAAATTGGAATTTATGGACTAATGAAAACTATGAATATTATATCTCCTTCCTTCCTTCCTTTCTTCCTACCTTCTCTCTTTTCTCCCTCCCTCCTTCCCTTCATCCTCCCTTTCTACTATCTATTATCATCTATCTATCTATCTATCTATCTACCTATCTTATTCCACAATCAAGAACTGTAAAATCTTTGAAGTGGAAATTACAGAGATATGATCCAATACTTGGTCTAGCTCTGTAATTTTACAGACAAAGAAATAGAGACTAAATTCTTATATAAATCCACACAGCTAATGACAGATAGTTCTGGGTCTCAACTGTTGAGACCATACTCTTGATTGTGTCTTTTGTACACTCTGTTTTGAATAAAAATTAAAATTTTGTAGAGTAAGACTATGATCATGATTCAGTTCCTTTATAATGAAATATGTAGGATATGGAATATGTATATAGAGTATGAAAAATGTAGATCAAAGTGGTTGCAATAAAGGACACAGATCATAAATATTTCCGGATAAAATACTATTAGAAATAATAGAAATATTATTCTATTGGATATTTGGATATTGGATATTTTTATATATCCAAATTTAAAACAAACTAAAAATTAAATTTAAAGTAGCTTGACTAACTTTGAATCCTGTCTAATTACTCCATTATACATATATGAGCCAGTTATAAATATGTGCATGCTAATAAACCTATCAGGGTAAGAATGATGTAGAAAATTATAAATAGGTATGAAATGAACATTTATTTTTCACCGCCAGCATGGTTTGATATGGCCTCTTCAGATTGAGAATATGTAGATTTCCAATAATTGGCAAAGGTCCGGGTCCTGAAGGAAAATGTTGCTTGGAAGCTTTAGTCATGAAGATTTTCATATTTAAAATAAAAATAAGAAACGCACTCAGAATTGGAAGTATGACTGAAGAGTCAAACCGACTCATTATCTTTAAGTAGAAGTAATTATCAAAATCATAGAAATCTTTGTGATTACAACCAGGCAGAATCAGCAACTTCCGATGCAAATCAAAAACATGAAGGCATTGCTTATAATATTTTCCCTGTCTTATAGTCAACCATCTATTTTATAATTAAAATGAATTCAGTTCTACATAGTGTGCTTGCTTTACTTGAGCCCCTTCCCCCTTCTCTCTTTTCACTTCTCGGGTCGATCCGTTTTATCCAATAAAGCCTGGGAGAGGGATTTTCTCTTCATGTAAAACAATGATTATTCTTGAAATTTCAGGGAAATACATGTTTAATCCTCAACGTGAAGTCTACACTTTCACAAGAAAAAGAATTGTATTGTTTGCTAAGTTACCCCATTATCTTTGTGTGGTTGTTCAAATAAGTGTCATGCCAAGAATTTCAAGGTACTTATATAATGCTAAGTTCTTATTCTTTCACTCTCCTAAAAAAGTTTCACTGGAGTCCCAGTGCCATGAAAAGAGAATTGGTTTTTAACTTGAATGCTGTGTACAGATCTGAGTAAGTGACTCACCTCTTCGGGCCTTAGTTTAATCTTTTTAAACCAAGAGAAATACATAGATTGTTCAATTGTGCTGAGTTAAAAATGAACAGATATACAGCTCCTAACATACACTTAAAATTCATTGCCTGGCTGGCATTCCTCATTTTTTCTCACTTTTTTTTTTTTTTTTAAATTTTAAAGAGAGAGAGCATGTGAGCATGTGAGAGAGGCAGAGGGAGCTAGAGAGAGGGGGAGAGAGAATCTTAAGCAGGCTCCACACTTAGCACACAGCCCAATGCAGGGCTCAATCTCATGACCTGAGCCAAATGATCTGAGCATCATGATCTGAGCCAAAATCAAGAGTTGGATGCTCAACTGTCTGAGCCACCCAGGTGCCTCATGTGCTATTGACTTTTAACCATGCATCTGGGATATAGCCCATTCTAGTGGATTTGCTCAAGAAAGAAATATTTCTCTTTCCTTTCTGTGTTGGAATGACTGTGAGTAAGGAACTCGTTTAATAGTTTAAACTGAACAATTTTTTATATATTGCCTTCTTGATAACAATATTTCTTCAAGTTTCCTACAAGTTGCCATCGTATTCTATATTTACTTTTTAGTTTATCATTCATTGTCTTCAAGGAATTTAAATTTCTTGAAAGTGAGGACTCTATTTTCATCCCCCTCCCCTACGGTGGAATCAACAATGTTTAGAACAGTGCCTGGCGCAATGTTTAGAACAGTGCCTGGCACTAAAAAAATTTAAATTTATGAATGGGGCAACTGGTGGCTCAGTCAGTTAAATATCTGACTCTTGGTTTTGGCTAAGATCATAATCTCATGGTTTCTGGGATGGAGTCCTGTGTTGGGCTCAGTGCTGACAACATGGAGCCTACTTGGGATTCTCTCTCTCTCTCTCTCTCTCTCTCTCTGCCCCTCCCCTGCTCGCATGCAGGTTCTCTTTCTCAAAATAAATAAACTTAAATAAAAATAAATAAATAAATAAATAAGCAAATAAATGATTGAAAAATCTTCTGAACACTTTATTTTTGGAGAGTCATTCCTAGTAACTTAGAATTTGGGGAACTGAGTGACTATATGTACCAAATTCTGTCATTTTGTAAATAAGTAAATTGAGACCCAGAGGGTTCAGATTGAGCCAGGGTCATGCAGCTTTTTCCTAACAGAGCTGCAATCAGGACTTACGGCTGCTGCTTCACAATACTCTTTATGCCAGATGGCTTAATGCCATGATACTAAGTGTTTTGTACACAGTTACTTGACTCCTCTGCTTGGTGTGGCTTTGGATGCCTGGAACACAATTCCAAATAGTCCTGTCTGGGCAGGCAGTAATGAAAACTTTCTTGAACCAAGTCTTGAACTTTTGAATAGTCTAAAAGGGGCAGCTACAGGCACAAAACAAAGGGCATGGAAAGTGACCATTAGTTTCAGAGCCATGTTTTCAATGGCATCCACACTTAACAGTGTTACTGTCAAGTAGGCTCTTTTTCTAAAACAGAGAGTAGAGGGAGAGACAAAGAGAGACAGTCCAATCAGATCAAAGTGGGTGTGTCTGGAATTAAAATAACTTGTAGCTGATTTTTTCAAATTTTGATACAATAATAGGCAATTCAGTATATAATAATAGATCCCAGTGATGTTAATATTATTCCAATATTACAAATGAGGAAACTGAAGCTTTAAGAAGTTAAATGATTAGCCCAAGGTCACATAGTTGGTAAGTGAGAGAATTCAAGTTTTCCCGATTCCAAAGCTCTTATTTTAGGAGAAAGAGTGTATAGGTTATTATCATGCTTTTAAATTGATGGGGAATGGAGGGTCATCCCTCAAGGAAGATACTTTTGATAACTTGAAATATGATTGTTTATTATTATTATTACTGAGAGTTTACCATGTACCCCAATATTATACTATGGTATTTAATTTCTGGGCCTAAGGAGGGTCGGAAGCCTATTATACAGCTCTTGATGCATAACATACGGCATAATGAGAAAAAAAACAAGTGTGGCCTTTGGCACCAAGCAGATGTAAATTTGATTTCAGATCCTGCTTTTAATTTTGTCTTTTGTGGCAAGCTACTTAAACTGTCTGATTCATCTAGAGGATTTATCAAAATTAAAATAAATATATGAAAACAATCTGATTTATTGACCAGTTATCTACCTTTGTTAATGATTGGGCATGCTTTCTATATTCATAGGGCATTAGATTACCAGAATTCCTACTTAAAAGATAAGAGCAATTTCACCCCCCAAAATTTGTTCCATTCTGGTGAGTCATAGATGAAAAGTTATTATGTAAATGGTTGATTCTTTATAAAATGTACTATTATTATTAATCCACACACCCACCTCTCTCACTACATTCAAAACTGTAAGCATGATTCTCTTACTATTTCACTTAGGAAGTCACTTCTGTGGACCATTTTTTGGACACCAGAATATCAAATTTCTCCAAGATTATTTCTTGGAGATCAAATAAAATTGGAGTTTGGGCTATCCAACAATCTGTAAATATAGAAAAATGTAACCAGTTATTCATGAAGATGGCCACCTGATTAATGAATTAGGGCCCTTGAATGTATTTGTTTAGTTCTGATAAAATCCTTACATCTAAGGATTAGTATAAAGTACAGTATCAGGGGCACCTGGGTGGCTCAGTCGGTTGAGCATCTGACTTCGGCTCAGGTCATGATCTCACAGTTAGTGAGTTCGAGCTCCACATTGGGCTCTGTGCTGACAGCTCAGAGCCTGGAGCCTGCTTCGGATTCTGTGTCTCCCTCTCTCTCTGCCTCTTCCCCATCTAGTGCTCTCTTTTTCAAATAAATAAACATTTACTGACAGCTCAGAGCCTGGAGCCTGCTTCGGATTCTGTGTCTCCCTCTCTCTCTGTCCCTCTCCCACTTGTGCTCTGTCTCTCTCTGTCTCTCGAAAATAAATAAATGTAAAAAATAAATAAAAAAATAAATTAAAGTACAGTATCATATCCTCCCCTGTCTAGGGAAAACATCTCAAGATGTACAATAAACAGCTTAAAGGTTTTTGGTGGAAACAAATGCTGGCGAAGCCTAAAAACAGATAAATTTTCACAAAACTGTCTGTAATTACAGTCAATAAATGAATCTTTCAGTTTAAAATGTGAACCCAAATACAAAAACTTTCAGAAATAGGCTGTCTGAGTAGAGCTTAAGGTTTTTAATCAAATCTGTCAATCTAAATAGTATTATTTACCACTTTAAATGATTTGGGAATGGATAAGGCATAAACATACCAAAAACATTGTTTCAGTGCCTCAGAGTTGGGCTAGGCCTAAGGGTGCTTCCTCAAGAAGAGTCTCCCAGAGACTCCCAGAGTGTGAAAGGGTGAGATGGGGTCCGGGAGAGGCAGCATTTTGCTGACAACTGGGAAGTGACTCAGAAGAGATTCCTCTTAATGAATAAAAGAGGAAAAGGAAGAAAAATAAGAAAGGAAGTTTGAAAGAAATAAAGGAAGGAGAGAAAGAAAATATTTTCATGTGGAATGAGAGGAGGGCATGGTGGGATAGTAGCTCACAGAATATTCTGAGGCCAGCCTGTTCTCAGGAGGGTTGGCATGCTGGCTCAAGCTGGAGGCAGACCAATGTTCAGGACCCTGCAGGTAAAAGAGAAGTTTAACCAAGTTTGGCTAACAAGCATTTTGTTCTGATTGATCAGTGGGTAAGTAGTTCAGGTTATAATTTAATGAGACCAAAAAAAAAAAAAGAGAGAGAGAATTTGGAGGATCCCTGTCTGGTTTTGTCATAGGTAAACAAGGGACTTTGTGAGTCTTATCTAGTCTTATGGGGATGGTAGTTTTTGCTTTGTTTTGTTTTGTTTTGTTTTCAGTAAGCTCTTGTTTTCTGGAACATAAAAGGGTAAGGATCCTTTAACGTTTGCTTTTTACAGGAGCACAGGGCTCAGATTAAATTCCACACTATCAAATCCCTGTTATCTAATGTTTGGCATGTTATCGAAAAACTTTGAAACCAGAAAAAGCAATTAGTCAATAAAGATCCACACATATACATTTATTTCCCAACCTTTTGTGGTAAGGCCAAGAGCTTTTTGGGGGGTCTGCATATTAAAACTTCCTATCTATTTCCTGGCATAAACTAACCAAAAATTCACAGTCTAAGATGTTCAGCTTCAGGCTCTTTAAATAACATAAAGGAACTTGACAAGGAATCTAAATAAGAGTCTTTCTAGATTTTTGTGTTGTTTGCTTGCCACTCTCTATGGTCTTAGTTATGCCTAATGCAAAAGCAATTTGTTTTGTTGTTTTAACAACTTGTTTTTATAGTCTTCCTAAAATATCCAACATAGAAATTAACACTTTCACTGATTACATTTATATGAATAAGTGCATAATATGAGCAACGAATTTCAGAAAGCTTCCCTATAAACAAATTACTAAAATTGCATCATTCAAAGAAGTATTAAGTAAATTGATAACATATAATTGCTGAAGGTCTGGCCTTTGCTCTCAGCTTCTGGGAGGTAACCTCTAAGCTCTTGGAATGTCCTGCTTGATTTGTTTACCTAGGGACTTTGGGCCACCTAAGCAGTCTATGCTAACAGTGTGGCCTTAGGCCATGTGGTAACAGCTCAGTCTCTGGAAGGGTAGAGAATAAGGTCAGCCATATGGGTGGCCAATCATGTCTATGTGACTAAGCTCAAATAAAAACTCTGGAGACGAAGGCTTGGAGATCTTCCTGGTTGGCAGGACTTCATATTGCCATTCTGTTCAGTTGTCTCCACTGGGAGAGGGCAACTGGAAGCTTATGTCTGGAATTTTTCTGGACCTGTTCTATATGATTCTTTTCTAGCCTGACTGCAATCTGTATCCTTTTGCTGTAATAAACAGCAACTGTGAGCATAAGTGCTTTTTCTGAAATTCTGTGAGTCTTTTTAACAAATTATTGAATCTGAGGGTATTCTTGAGGACTCTCAAACTTTGTACCTTTTAATAAATTCAACATAGAAATTACCACTCACTTTAAGTACACTTAAACATGAGTGAATATTGAACTGGGTTGTTTTA
This sequence comes from Panthera uncia, assembly GCF_023721935.1. Taxonomy (NCBI): domain Eukaryota; kingdom Metazoa; phylum Chordata; class Mammalia; order Carnivora; family Felidae; genus Panthera; species Panthera uncia. The sequence goes on from NW_026057580.1 coordinate 17,523,460, forward strand.
GAAAGGCTTCATATTGGTAAATTGCTAAAATTGGATCATTCAAACAATTATAAAGTAAGCTGGTAACATATAATTATTTGAATAATCTGATTACCGTAATAGACTAGACAGCTTGCTTAATTCCATGAGTTGAGTACAATAAATGTCAGTAAAGAGAACTTCTACTGTATATTGATTAAGAACAATGAGAAGGCCATTGCACCTGATTTTGCCCACTCCAGAGACATGCATTTTTAGCTGAACATTATGTGTGATATAATGATATCTGAAAAGGATCTACTCAGGACATTTTGAAGATATCTAAAAGACTTGCTGAGAATGACTGAATCTACAAATCATAATGTAAAACATTTATAATTTACATACTTATGGCCAATAAACTCAAAAGGGCGTATTGTGAGATCTGATGTAAATTCTCATTTGTTGCTTAATAAAGAATTGATTATATTTATTAAAAAGTGCTTCTAACAGAATAGTTTTGAGCTGGACTAGATTCTTCTTAGATCAGATCCTAGAGATACTTCTGTGACTCGCTCCTAAGTGTCTCATCTTACACATAATTGTGTTTTGCTTTAAGATACCTTGCCCTGAGATTTTTAATTTTCTCCATGAATTTATTCAAAGAATAAGTGGAGAGGTTTCCATCAATTCATTTATATATGTTTTTACTTCCCTGTTATTAACTGAGTGCTGGTTACACGTTTTCTTGGTGGAGGTTGGAAGCAATAGCACCATAGTACAGCTCACTGCTGTGTGGTCTGGGCATTTTCTCTACAGACAACATTTGGCCCTACAACTGGAACATTTTCTACAACATTTTTTCGGTAAGACTGTGTTCCATGTCATCATCATGGGCATGTAAAACTCACTCTGAACTAAAAAGCCACTTCACATTTGGAATCAAGGATAAAATAAAATGTCCTTAATGCATAGCAAACTAAACATCCATCACGTATTGAAGCAGCAGCTTATACAGTGATATTTTGCAATCACTTCCTCCTCCATTTTGCTCCATTTTAGAACTTTGGGAGAAGAATGAAAGTAATTTGTCCTGGCTTGATACAGATATAATACCTGGATCCTTCTGTAAGATTAAAAGGCTTTAATAAAATGGAATAGCGCTAATTCCGTAATGCAAGTCCAGAAGACATTATTGCAGGGTGATAGGTCACTATTTTTTATTCTTTTGACAAAAATCTCAATTCTTTTTCTTCCTCTTCCCCTTTCCATTTCTTCTTTTAATGGACAATTTAGTTCTATAGCTACAGGTGGGACTGAACAAGGTAGATGTCCAGACCTGGTGGTGAGAGTGACTCAACAGTTCAGACCAACACATATTGCTGGAGAGCCTGTACAACATAAGAAAGGTGTCCATGTAAGAGGGCTGCTCATGGGGAAGAATAAGAGCCAAGAAAAGTGAAGAGAGTGACCACATGGACAAGTGGTCCAGGGCGGGTTCTCATAACCTAACAAAGGGTGAGTTGGCATCTATGCAAGAAGAACCCTGATGATGAAGTGTGGGTGGTAAGGCCATCTGCACAGGTAGTGAGGCAATGGTAGTGAGGGGAGATTGGTTACGTACTGGGGCCTGATTAATTAAATACCCATATTAAGGATAAGAGGCACAAGGTTTGTCACTGATAGAGAAAGGGGCTCCAAAAATAGAAGACAAGAAAGTTAGAATAAACTGGAGTGTTGGATTGGAATGGGAGATGTTTGTGTGAATTTACAGTCTTGAATAGAGTCAATTCTGCTATAGTATGACATGCACATACCTAAAAATTTTCATGTCATACAAAATCAGACAACGAAAAGACAGAGTTTATGGGAAAATAAGGTTGGAGCAAATACTTCATCAGTGATATATTAAAAAAAAAAATAGATTGGAGGGGCACCTGGTTGGCTCAGTCGGTTAAGTGTCCAACTGTTGATCTCAGCTCAGGTCATGATCTTTCTGATCATGGGATAGAGCCCCATGTTAGGCTCTGGCTGACAGTGGGAGCCTGCTTGGGATTCTTTCTCACCCTTTCTCTCTTCCCCTCCCATGCTTGTGCTCTCTCTCTCTCTCTCTCTCTCTCTCTCTCTCTTTCTCACTCTCTCTCTCTCTCTCAAAAAAAAAGAGACTGGAACATAGTAAAAATGATAGCACAGTTGCACATGTTAAATGGCTAAGAAATACAGAAACACTATACTGAATATGTGGTCCTTAAAAAGGACCAGAAATTTGCTTGTGGAAGTGGGTGTGAAAAGGATTACAGCTTCTGAGTTATTGTGAAGCAGTGAAAGGAGAATCATTTGAAATCAGACAGAAAGTTGTAACACCAGATGCAACCAGTATGGCCTGTAGCACATGAAGTAAGTTGAAGCAGATGGTAGATGTTAGGGGTGTGTGTGTGTGTGTGTGTGTGTACATGCATGTGTTTTATGGACAAGGCTTGGTTCAACTGGGTGCAGTTTCTGTGTTCATTTTGTATTTCCTGCAAAGGAAATCATGTCTAAACAAACACAAAATTTATGCTATGCTTAAATTGTTCCTTAATATTTCAGTTGTACTGGAACAAAATCACATTATGAAACAAATGTTAAAGCAGAACTCATTGCATATAGATACAGATACATATTGAAACATTTATAGCGCAAATGCACACATTCATACACACGCTTACATAGATATTTTCTATCTCCAACCACTGAGAGAACATTGGAGAGGCAACATCCCAATAGCAAAGAGCACACTTAGTTCTCAGATCTTAGAATCTACAAATCTTCCTCAATTACACTGGGATCACATTCCAATAAACCCACTGTAAATTGAAAATATTGTAGGTAAAAAAGGCACTTAATACACCTAACCTACTGAACATCACAGCTTAGCCTAACCTGCCTTAAATGTGCTCAAGAGCACCTGGGTGTCTCAGTTGTTAAGCATCTGACTTTGGCTCCGGTTGTGATCTCACAATTGGTGAGTTCAAGTCCCACATCAAGGTGAGCATAAGCCCCACTTCAGGTGGGCATGGGCCCTGCTTCTGGTGAGCTCCAGCCCCACTTCAGGTAAAAACACAAGGCCCAGGTGAGCCCCACTTCTCTCTCTCTCTTCTCTCTGCCCCTTTCTCCCTTATGCTTTTTCTCTGTCCAAAACAAACAAACAAAAATGTCCTCAAAATAACAGTAGCCTTACAGTTGGGCACAATCATCTAACACAAAACCTATTTTATAATAGAATGTTCAATATCTCATTGTAACTTGTGGAATTCTGTATCGAAAGTGAAAAACAGAATAGTTACATGGGGACAGAATTGGTGAGTGGTTATAACTGGTTTTTCACCCTCAGGATCGCACACCTGACTGGGAGCTGCGCTGTAGCTACCCAGCATAAGGAGAGGTGATCAGACTGTGTATCACTAGCTGCAGAAAGATCATAATTCCAAAGTCAAAGTATGGTTTCTACTGACTGTGTATTGCTTTCGCACCATTTAAAATTGAAAAATCAGGGGCGCCTGGGTGGCTCAGTCAGTTGAGCGACCGACTTCGGCTCAGGTCATGATCTCGCGGTTTGTGAGTTTGAGCCCCGCGTCGGGCTCTGTGCTGTCAGCTCAGAGCCCGGAGCCTGCTTCGGATTCTATGTCTCCTTCTCTCTATGCCCCTCCCCCACTTGTGATCTGTCTCTCTCTGCCTATCAAAAATAAATAAATGTAAAAAAAAATTTTTAATAAATAAAATAAAATTGAAAAATCATAAGTCAAACCATCATAAGCTGGGGACTCTCTGTACCACTAAAAGGAACCAGGATTTAGAGAAAAGACTGGTTGAAGAGCTGGAACCAGACAAGTACAAGATAAGCACCACATCAGAAGGACATAGGAACCAGCCTGAGTAGTCTTCCACCTGCCAAATCTGGGACAATTTTACCATTACAACAAGTAATAACTATAATGTAAACAGTTGAATAAAATAAGAATTCATGAGTCTCTATTGACATAAATAAATAAAAATTAAAAGATTGAGGAGGAATGGGGCATATCACATTGTTTTCCTACAAAACAATATTAATGACAAAAGTAAGAACAAGAAACTTTAAAATGGAGAAAGAGGTACCACCCTCATCAGTGATCAAACGATCATTGGCAATAGAGCAAGCTCAAAAACAAGTTCTACCTGATGGGATGAAATGAGTGTATGTAAGTTCACTTTTGTGATACTGCTGTAAAAGTTGTATAACTTGAATCTAGCCATTAGGAAACCTCAGGGAGACCCGAATTGGGGGCATTCTACAAAAAAAAATGGCCTATAATTTTCAAAAACGTCAAGGTCATGAAAGTCAGACTGAGGAACTGTTACAGATAGAGGGATTAGACAGAAATAACAAGTAAATGCAAAATGTGATTCTGAGCTGCATTCTTTTGCTACAAAGGATATCATTAGGACATTTGGTGAAACTTGAATGGGGAGGGTTTAAGATTTAATAGTTGCTATGTGTATCCCCCGAACCCTGACACCAAATTTATATGTTGAAGCCCTAACCCCCAATGTGACTGTATTTGGAGATAGAGCTTTTAGCAGATAGTTAAGGTTACATGAGGTCAAAAGGCAGGGTCCTAATCTGATAGGAATTGTGACCCTAAAAGAAGAGAAAGGGATCTCTCTCTCTCTCTCTCTCTCTCTCTCTCTCTCTCCCCACACCTAGGAAAAGCCATGTGAGGACACAGAGAGAAGGCAGACATCTATAATACAGGAAGAGAATGTTCACCAGGAACCAGATAGGCTGACACTTCGATCTTGGACTTTCCTGCTTCCAGAACTGTGAGAAAATAAACTTCTGTTGTTTAAGCTGCCTGGTGTATTTTGGTACAGGAGCTCAAGCTGACAATGGTCATAATTTGGCAAAGCTATTTCCCTAGTTTTGATGGTTGTGGTTTGGTTTAGAGAATATTTGTTTATAGGAACTATACAGGGACAATGAAGTCAGAAACTTAGATGGTTCCAGAAAAGACAGTTTTTTGTACTGTACTTCTTTTTCTGAAAGCTTCAGATTGTTTCAAAATAAAAATATTTCAAAAACTTACAGAAGTCTCTTTATTTCAAGGAGGTAGAGAGCAAAATATTCAAATATTTTCTGAGGACATTTGGTCCTACTTTAATAGATTTCATTTCAGGAGGATAATAAAATAAAATGTGCAGAAAGCGGACATTCAGATTTATGTTGATGAAAAATTGACAAAAATATCAGCTAGGCTTTTTAGAATAAATCTTTTTTTAATTTTTAATTTTTTTAATGTTTATTTGTTTTTGAGAGAGAGAGCACCAGGGAGGGGCAGAGCGAGGCAGAGCAAGGCAGAGACACAGAATCCTAAGCAGACTCCAGGCTTTGAATTGTCAGCAAAGAGCCCAACATGGATTTCGGACCCACCAGCTGTGAGATCATGACCTGAGCTAAAGTGGGATACTTAAACAACTGAGCAACCCAGGTGCCCCAAGAATAAATCTTTTTTTAAAAACGTATTGACTTTCATATCCAAACAAACTCTTTGGAGTAGATGGGAGCTTTAATTACTGAAAGACAGAAATAAGATGGGACTTGAAACTTTTGTCTCCAGAACTAACTGCCTGAGTGCTGGATATCATGCCAGGTGCTCCCGTGTGTGTGTGTGTGTGTGTGTGTGTGTGTGTGTAATTTACATTATTTTTTCTTTCTTTATTTTTTTTTATTTTGAGAGAGAGAGAGAAAGAGAGAGAGAGAGAAAGTGTGAGCGCACAGGGAAGAAGCAGAGAGAGATGGAGAGAAAGAATCCCAAGCAGGCTCCACTCTGTCAGCTCTGGCCCAACTCGGGGCTCAAACTCACGAACGGTGAGATCATGACCTGCAGGCACTCAATGGGTTTTCATAAAAAATCGATTAAGCAAGATGCAAGTCTCGGCCTAGTTCAATGCTTTGGAGCAGAGATGTGTAAACTTGACCAGGGGAACAGATCAGGCATTTGTTTGGGTTTTATTTATTTTTACGGACCAATATTGCTCTGGTTCTTGAAATTATACCATGTGTAGAAAAGAGAATGCAAGAATGGCTCCTTTTCAAGGTAAGTACTGATATCCCTCGTGACCAGAAAAGTGTCTTCCACATCATACATGATTTTATCTAATGTATATATGGAAATCAGGAAATGGACAAAATTTGAAGGATAATAAATTCCGATTTTTTTTATTGCTATAAATGGGTTCTTAGGAGAACTATATACAAATTCTAGATGCTGGAGGTTAAAATATCCCCACAGTCTTCATGATTCAGGCAGCTGTGGCAGAATGCTCATGTCTAAGACGCTCTTCCCTAGGTCTGATGGAATTCACTCAATGCTGGGGTAAGCTGCTGGCTATGTGGTGCCAAAATCTCTCCCACAATCTTTTTACTAATGCTTGATATTCCACCATGAGACATTCATTTCTCTGCGCTTTTACGACTTAATTTTCAGAGGAAGCGTTTGGACTTGTTTGTAAAAAATCAGTATTTGAAGTTACAAGATCTATGTTTGAACCTCAGCTCCCTTGGCCAAAATTTCAGCTTCCTCAGTGATAATACCTAACCCAGAGGGCCATTGCAAGAGCAAAATTGGATAATTTATGGAAAAGCCCCTGTTAATGTAAATTCCTTAACAATTTTAAAGAATATTAAGATGATTTAACTTTCTTCTAATTTTTCTTAAGTGTCCCTAAGTGTCAAAATGTCACTATTCATCCTCAAAATTACTCCACAGAGTTGGTATTATATCTTTTAGTAGGTGAGTAAAGAGATGCAGAAAACTAAAATACTTTTCCAAAGATACTGAAATAGTGAAAGACTAAGTACGAATTAAATTCAAGACCTGGATTACTCATGGGCACTCCCCCAAAAAGGACTTTGTCCAAAAGTGGGCCTGGCAGATCAGTACTTATTGTCAAATGAGGTCCCCTACAGGAAGTGTCTATGTCTGGTTAACAAGGACAAGATGCACTGGTTGGAGGCTCCCATAGCTGCTCTCATTTTGGTTGGACAACACTGGGGTCAATATTATTCTGAGAGATTTCTGGTGAATACACATTGAAATAAGACCACGATAAGAGCTAAGGTTATTAGTTAGAAAAGACTGGATTCTGTGCCCCCCAAATGGACAGAACATAGGTTTAGGAGTAGACAAGATAGAGGTGGGTGATTTAGGAAATAAGGTACAGGTTAGAGAGATCTGACAGTTCGTGAGTTTGTTAACTCCCCTCATTTGCTACTCTCTCCAGCTGACCTATCCCACCAACTCATATACATGTAACCCACCCCCCCCCCCCACACAAATAACTTCTATCTTCAAAAAGAAGAAGAAAGAATTGATTGAGCAGACTTCTAATCTTTCATTTCATAAACAAAGTACTCTCCAGGGGAAAGAGTTTTGGCTTTATTTCAATAGAGTTGAGTCTTAAATCACTCTTTGCCTAATTGTATGCTTTTTTAATGCATTTTTTTCTGGCAAGTTTTCCTTGAATTTTACTTAGGTTCCTCTCTCTTATTTATGACACTCTGTGTATGCTACCATTCTAGCTCTCTTCACACTTTAGTCTATCACTGATCCACTAGCTATATTCCTGGTTGATATAGATGGATGGATAGATAGATAGATAGGTAGATAGATAGATAGATAGATAGGCAATAGATAGATATTTTTTTTCCCTTGAGGTCAAGGACTTTGTCTTATATTACTTTGTATTTACAGATTTATAGAGTCTGGTGCATAGCAATTGCTCCACAAATTATTATTGAATAAATGAGTAACAGGATAAATAATAAAAATTCCCTTGCTTTTTTGAGACTGATTTTACTCATTTGTTCATTTATTCAATTATTTATTCATTTATCCACTGAACAAACATCACTTAAACACGCGCTTTCTCAAGATATGAGGGTTATAAAGAACAAAATGAGAAGTATCAGCTCTTAAGAGTTTACTTTTTCATCTTCAAAAGGCAAATGTAACATTACCAAATTGTCAAGTACATGGAATCACACCTTTATACCTTATTTAAGTGGGAAGATGGTTGCTTGAGTGTGTCCCTCCTGATTTCATCATACATCTTTTTTTTTTAATTAAAAAACTTTTTAAATGTTTATTTATATTTGAGAGAGACAGAGACACAGAGAGACAGAGAGACAGAGCGACAGAGCATGAGCAGTGGAAGGTCAGAGAGTGAGGGAGACAGAATCCAAAGCAGGCTCCAGGTGCTGAGATGTCAGCACAGAGCCCAACATGGGGCTTGAACTCATGAGCCATGAGATCATGACCTGAGCCAAAGTCAGCGCCACCCAGGGGCCCCTCTTTTTTTTTTTTTTTATGTAGGCTCCTTGCCTAACATGAGGCTTAAACTCATGACCCTGAGATCAAGAGTCACATGCTCTGCCAACTGAGCCAGCCAGCCAGGCACCTTTCATCCTACATCTCTAACCAAACTATAGGACTTGTCCTGAGCTGAGTAGTAACCAGGTCTGCTGTTTAACTGGATGATGTAAGACCTTGGAGAAAAAAAAGCTGATAGAGAATCTCCCTCCTTTGTGTTGGATGAAAGTTTGGAGGCAGTTGGCAGAGACCCAAGGGGTAAGGATTTGAGAACTACTGGTTTGCAGAGACTTGTGAATTCCCAGGGAATTTATCTTCCTGACTGAGCATTCCTGAGATGACAGTGGGTCTCGCTGGTCCCCCATGAGGTGCAGGAATGCTTAGCAGATGCATTGAGTTCCTTCTGACACTGGTCTAGAACATCAAGCATTGACTGCTGAAAAGACTGAGGAACAAAGAAGCTTTGTTCAGGCTCTAATCAGGGGGAGTATGTGTTCACCATCTGGCAAATCTCTGATGTATTTTTGCCAGATTGCTGTTCCTCCCTTCATTTTCAAGATTGTTGCTACCCAAGGTACCTCAGCAACTGAAACTTCACCCCCCAGGGAATAGACAAACAAAATCAACAGCCAACCAAAGGGGTGTCAGAACACAGAATGAAGAGAATCAAGAGATACACAAAATAAGAGGCTTCTAACAAAATAAAGCTATTGTAGAAGTCCTCCCTTAGATCAGCAGAGCTCTCCTATCTTATGCAATAGACAATTAAAGACTGTGGAAACAAGGGCTTTGGAAGCCTGAAAATATCTCTGCTTTCCCCAAACTGCCTGAAATTGCAGTTAAAATTATAGACCAGTCTTTCAGACTTAGATAAGAACAAAGAATAACAAAAACTTCCTGAAACCAATCAGCTAGGTAGAGCTTAAAAATCAGCCAATTAGTACAAATCAGCCAATTAATATAAATAGTATTATTTGATATCTGAAGTGTTTTTCTGGGAGACATACAAAATGGTATAAAAATGTTATTTAAATATTGACAGAGCTAAGTTAGACTTTGAACTTGATCTTGAACAAAAATGCACCCCATTTCCCAATAAACAAAATTGTAAGAACAATTAAGGATATTTAAGCATAGCATGCACACACACACACACACACACACCTTTGCCACATCTATAAAAACGGATGATGATTTGCAAACAAACAAACCAGCAGACAAATGGAAAAAGCACAGAATCTCTGTTAAAACCAATGATAGGGGCGCCTGGGTGGCGCAGTCGGTTGAGCGTCCGACTTCAGCCAGGTCACGATCTCGTGGTCCGTGAGTTCGAGCCCCGCGTCAGGCTCTGGGCTGATGGCTCGGAGCCTGGAGCCTGTTTCCGATTCTGTGTCTCCCTCTCTCTCTGCCCCTCCCCCATTCATGCTCTGTCTCTCTCTGTCCCAAAAAAATAAATAAAAAACGTTGAAAAAAAAAAAATTAAAACCAATGATATAAAAATGGGCAAGGGGCGCCTGGGTGGCGCAGTCGGTTAAGCGTCCGACTTCAGCTCAGGTCACGATCTCGCGGTCCGTGAGTTCGAGCCCCGCGTCGGGCTCTGGGCTGATGGCTCAGAGCCTGGAGCCTGCTTCCGATTCTGTGTCTCCTTCTCTCTCTGCCCCTACCCCCTTCATGCTCTGTCTCTCTCTGTCTCAAAAATAAACGTTAAAAAAAAAATTAAAAAAAAAATGGGCAAGATAATAGATTTGGATAACAGACCCAATAGACTTTAAAAAAAAATATTTACTTTTGAGAACGGGAGGGGCAGAGAGAGAGGGAGAGAGAGACTCCTAAGCAGGCTGTGTGCTGTCAGTATGAAGCCTGATGCAGGGCTTAATACAGGCCTTGATCTCACTGAACCATGAGATCATGACCTGAGCTGAAATCACTGAACCATGAGATCATGACCTGAGCTGAAATCAACAGTCAGATGCTTAACCAACTGACCCACCCAGGCACCCCATCCAGTGGACTTTCTGTGTGAATAACAGGAGTGCTAGACAAAAAAAAAAAAAAAAAAAAAAAAAAAAAAAAAAAAAAAAAAAAAAACCAGATGGAGAAGAGGAAGACATTAAGTAGTAGAAGGAAGTTTATCTGAGCAGAGGACTCAAATCTTCAAATTAAAATGCTTCACCAAATTCTAGGCAAGATGGATAAAAAAGGACATATTCTACTGTGAAAAAAAGGCCATGAACTCAGAATTTTAAAATAAAACTACCAGTTGTAAGAAGATCATTGAAGAAAGGCAAGGAGAAAGTGCTCATAAGCTAAGGGCTGGTGGCCATCATAACCCTGTTTCTAAGCACGTAAAAATTATCGACTTAAAAAAATACTTGTGTCTACTCAAGACCCTCTGAGTTTTGCCTTATTTTTTTTATTAATTTTATTTCTTTAATGTACATCCAAATTAGTTAGCAATATAGTGCAACAATGATTTCAGGAGTAGTTTCCTTATTGCCCCTTACCCATTTAGCCCATCCCCCCTCCCACAACCCCTCCAGTAACCCTCTGTTTGTTCTCCATTGTTAAGAGTCTCTTACTTCCTTTCCCTTATGTTCATCTGTTCTGTGTATTAAAGTCCTCACATGAGTGAAGTCATATGATGTTTGTCTTTCTCTGACTAATTTCGCTTAGCATAATACCCTCTAGTTCAATCCATGTAGTTGTAAATGGCAAGATTTCTTTCTTTTTGATTGCTGAGTAATACTCCATTGTGTGTGTGTATGTGTGTGTGTGTGTGTGTGTGTGTACACATATATCACACATCTTCATTATCCATTCATCCATCAGTGGACATCTGGGCTCTTTCCATACTTCGGCTATTGTTGATAGTGCTGCTGTCAACATTGGGGTGCGTGTGTCCCTTTGAAACAACATACCTGTATCCTTTGGATAAATACCTAGTAGTGCAATTGCTGGGTCATAGGGTAGTTCTATTTTTAATTTTTTGAGGAACCTCCAGACCGTTTTCCAGAGTGGCTGCACCAGCTTGCATTCCCACCAGGAATGCAAAACAGATCCTCTTTCTCCACATCTTCACCAACCTCTGTTGTTGCCTGAGATGTTAATGTTAGCCATTCTGACAGGTGTGAGGTGGTATCTCATTGTGGTTTTGATTTGTATTTCCCTGATGATGAGTTATGTTGAGCATTTTTTCATGTGTCCATTGGCCATCTGGATATCTTCTTTGGAGAAGTGTCTATTCATGTCTTTTGCCCATTTCTTCACTGGATTATTTGTTTTTTTGGGTGTTAAGTTTGATAAGTTCTTTATAGATTTTGTATACTAACCCTTTATCTGATATGTCATTTGCAAATATCTTCTCCCATTCTGTTGGTTGCCTTTTAGTTTTGCTGATTGTTTCCTTCACTGTGCAGAAGCTTTTTATTTTGATGAGGTCCCAGTAGTTCATTTTTGCTTTTGTTTCCCTTGCCTCCGGAGACGTGTTGAGTAAGAAGTTGCTGCAGCCAAGATCAAAGAGGTTTTTGACTGCTTTCTCCTCAAGGATTTTGATGGCTTCTTGTCTTACATTGAGGTCTTTCATCCATTTTGAGTTTATTTTTGTGTATGGTGTAAGAGAGTGGTCCAGGTTTATTCTTCTGCATGTCGCTGTCCAGTTTTCCCAGCACAACTTGCTGAAGAGACTGTCTTTATTCCATTGGATATTATTTCCTTCTTTGTCAAAGATTAGTTGGCCATACGTTTGTGGGTCCATTTCTGGGTTCTCTATTCTGTTCCATCGATCTGAGTGTCTGTTATTGTGCCAGTACTATACTGTCTTGATGATTACAGCTTTGTAGTATAGCTTGAAGTCCGGGATTAGGATGCCTCCTGCTTTGGTTTTCTTTTTCAAGATTGCTTTGGCTATTCAGGGTCTTTTCTGGTTCCATACAAATTTTAGGATTATTTGTTCTAGCTCTGTGAAGAATGCTGGTGTTACTTTGATAGGGATTGCATTGAATATGTAGATTACTTGGGGTAGTATTGACATTTTAACAATATTTGTTCTTTCTATCCAGGAGTATGGAATCTTTTTCTTTTTTTGTGTGTGTCTTCTTCAATTTCTTCATAAGCTTTCTATAGTTTTTAGTATATATTTTTCACCTCTTTGGTTAGATTTATTCCTAGGTATTTTATGGTTTTTGGTGCAATTGTAAACGGGATTGATTCCTTGATTTCCCCTTTTGTTGCTTCATTGTTGGTGTATAGGAATGCAACCAATGTCTGCATTGATATTATATCCTGCAACTTTGCTGAATTCATGAATCAGTTCTAGCAGTTTTTTGGTGGAATCTTTTGGATTTTCCATATAGAGTTTCACGTCATCTGTGAAGAGTAAAAGTTTGACCTCCTCCTGGCCGATTTAGATGCCTTTTATTTCTTTGTATTGTCTGATTGCAGAGGCTAAGACTTCCAATACTATGTTGAATAACAATGGCAAGAGTGGACATCCCTGTCTTGTTCCTGACCTTAGGGGGATAGCTCTCAGTTTTTCCCCATTGAGGATGATATTAGTGTTGGGTCTTTCATATATGGCTTTTATGATCTTGAGGTATAATTCTTCTATCCCTATTTTCTTGAGGGTTTTTTTTTTTTATCAAGAAATGATGCAGTATTTTGTCAAATGCTTTCTCTGCATCTATTGAGAGGACCATACAGTTCTTGTCCTTTCTTTTATTGATGTGATGAATCACATTGATTGTTTTGTGGATATTGAACCAGCCCTGCATCCCAGGTATAAATTCCACTTGGTCGTGGTGAATAATTCTTTTAATGTATTGTTGGATCTGGTAGGCTAGTATCTTGTTGAGGATTTTTGCATCCATGTTCATCAGGGAAATTAGTCTATAGTTCTCCTTTTTAGTGTGTCTTTGTCTGGTTTTGGAATCAAGGTAATGCTGGCTTCCTAGTAAGAGTTTGGAAGTTTTCCTTCCATTTCTATTTTTTGGAACAGCTTCAAGAGAATAGGTGTTAACTCTTCCTTAAATGTTTGGTAGAATTCCCCTGGAAAGCCATCTGGCCTTGGAGTCTTATTTTTTTAGGAGATTTTTGATTACTAATTCAATTTCCTTACTGGTTATGGGTCTGTTCAAATTTTCTTTATCTTCCTGTTTCAGTTTTAGTAGTGTATATGCTTCTAGGAATTTGTCCATTTCTTCTAGATACCCATTCTATTGGCATATAATTGCTCATAATATTCTCTTATTATTGTTTTTATTTCTGTTGTGTTGGTTGTGATCTCTCCTCTTTCATTCCTTGATTTTATTTATTTGGGTCCTTTCCTTTTTCTTCTTGATCAAACTGGCTAGTGGTTTATCAATTTTGTTATTTCTTTCACAGAACTAGCTTCTGGTTTCATTGATCTGTTCTACTGTTCTTTTGGTTTCAATAGCATTAATCTCTGCTCTAATCTTTATTATTTCCTGTCTTCTGCTGGTTATGGGTTTCATTGGCTGTTCTTTTTCCAGCTCCTTAAGGCGTAAGGTTAGGTTGTGTATCTGAGATCTTTCTTCCTTCTTTAGGAAGGCCTGGCTTGCTATATACTTTCCTCTTATGACCGCCTTTGCTGCGTCCCAGAGGTTTTGGGTTGTGGTGTTATGGTTTTAATTGGCTTCCATGAACTTTTTAATTTCATCTTTAACTTCTTATTTAGCCCATTTATTCTTTAGTGGGATGCTCTTTAGTCTCCAAGTATTTGTTACTTTAAAAATTTTTTTCTTGTGGTTGATTTCGAGTTTCAAAGCATTGTGGTCTGAAAATATTCACAGTATGATCTCTGTCATTAGAGATTAGAGATCAACTTGTTGAGGGCTGATTTGTGTCCCAGTATGTGGTGTTTTCTGGAGAACGTTCCATGTGCACTGGAGAAGAATGTATATTCTGCTGGTTTAGGATGAAATGTTCTGAATATATCTGTTAAGTCCATCTGGTCCAGTGCCATTCAAAGTCATTGTTTCCTTGTTGATTTTTTGATTAGACGATCTGTCCATTGTTGTGAGTGGGGTGTTGAAGTCCCCTACTATTAAGGTATTACTATCAATGAGTTTCTTTATGTTTGTGATTGATTTATATATTTGAGTTCTTCCACATTTGGGCATAAATGTTTACAGTTAGGTATTATTGGTGGATAGACCCCTTAATTATGATATAATGCCTTTCTGCATCTCTTGATACAGTCTTTATTTTAAAGTCCTGATTGTCTGATATAAGTATGGCTACTCTGGCTTTCTTTTGTTGGTTCTCCATCCCCTTACTTTCAATCTGAAGGTGTCTTTAGGTCTAAAGTGGGTCTCTTGTAAACAACATATAGATGCATCTTGTTTTCTTATGCATTCTGTTACCCTATGTCTTTGGATTGGAGCATTTAGTCCATTGACATTTAGAGTGAGTACTGAAAGATATGAATTTATTGCCATTATGTTGCTTGTAGAGTTGGAGTTTCTGGTGGTATTCTCTGGTCCTTTCTAGTCTTTGTTGCTTTTGTTTTTTTTTTATTTGTGTGTTGTGTGTGTGTGCACGCGCATGTGTTTTCATCTTTTCTCCCCTCAGAGAGTCCCCCTTAAAATTTCTTGCAGGGCTGGTTTAGTGGTCAGAAACTCCTTTAGTTTTTGTTTGTCTGGGAAACTGTTCATCTCTCTTTCTATTTTGAATGGCAGCCTTGCTGGATAAAGAACTCTTGGCTGCATATTTTTCTGATTCAGCACACTGAATATATCCTGCCACTCCTTTCTGGCCTGCCAAGTTTCTGTGGATAGGTCTGCTGCAAACCTGATCTGTCTTCCCTTGTAGGTTAGGGACTTTTTTTCCCTTGCTGCTTTCATGATTCTCTCCTTGCCTCGGTATTTTGTGAATTTGACTATGACATGCCTTGTTGGTGGTTGGTTTTTGTTGAATCTAATGGGAGTCCTCTGTGCTTCCTGGATTTTGATGTCTGTGTCTTCCCCTGGGTTAGGAAAGTTTTCTGCTATGATTGGCTCACATAACCCTTCTACCCCTATTTCTCTCTCTTCCTCTTCTGGGACTCCTATGGTTCTGATGTTGTTCCTTTTTAATGAGTCACTGATTTCTCTAATTCTTAAATAGTGCTCTTTTGCCTTAATCTCCCTCTTTTTTTCTGCTTCATTATTCTCCACAAGTTTGTCCTCTGTATCACTGATTCTGTGTTCTGCCTCATCCATCGTTGCCTCTGTGACCTCCATTTGAAATTGCAGCTCAGTCACAGCATTTTTTATTTCATCCTGACTAGCTTTTACTACTTTTATCTCCACAGAAATGGATTCTAATCTATTTTCGACTTCAGCTAGTATTCTTATTATTGTGATTCTAAATTCTGCTTCAGACATCTTTCTAGTATCTGTGTTGGTTAAATCCCTGGATGTCGTTTGTTCCTACTCTTCTATTTGGGGTGAATTCCTTCATTTTGTCATTTTGAAGGGAGAAAAGGAATTAATGCAGTAAAAAAATTAAAATTAAAAAAATATTAAAATTAAAAAAATTATAAATTAATAAATTAGAAACACACACACACACACACACACAATCGAATAAATGATGCTAGATCCTAGGTGTGTTTTGGTCTGGGTGTTGAAAGGGGCTTGATAGATTAGAGAAAAAAGGGGCAAGAAAAAAAAAAGGAAATCGTTTCATAATTTGAAAAAAATGAATACACTGAAGTAGACTAAAATGAAATGATGGAAGTAAAATAGAATTTGAAAAAGTTTTCACAACAGTAAAAAATATAGTGGAAAAAAATTAAAGAAAAATATTTTTAATAAAAATTGAAAATAAAAATGAATTTTTTCTCTTTCTGCATTCATGAGAAGAAACAAAATGAAAACGATAAAAAAGAAAAAAAGAGACAAGTGAATAGATGGACCAGCCAACAGACTGAAATACAACTGAAATTACTTCATTTTCCCCTGGGAGTAAAACTATGAAGCACTTTATAGTCCATAAACTAAGCAAGCAGAGAGACTTGTGTTCCTGAAGAGCAAGGTTGGCCTAGTTGGGCTAGTGTAATGGCTCCATTCTCCACTAGATGGCGCTGCTTAGCTTACTGGGGTGGATGGTTGTGGTGCTTGTGTGTGCATACGCGCATGTGCGGGAGTAAGACAATGGTGTTACCCAGCTACCCATTGTCTAGTATGGGAACTTTGTCCCCCGGATCAGCAATCATGCACCCGTCCTTTGTCTTCGGCTTCCGTCCACTTCCCGCTTTTACACAGTGTGTGACCAAGCCCCAGGCAGCACCTACCTCCCTCCCGAGTTTTGTCTCAGATGCGGCTATTTTTCCCGGCCCCTTACTTCTGAGGGACTGCGGCTTTGACCCATTCTGCCCCTCTGCAGGAGGGTCTCACGGAGCAATGGCCGGGTGCCGGCCGCACTCAGGAATGTTTGCAGGACCGTGCTGCTACCAGTGCCCAGAGACTGCAACCGGGTGTCAGCCGGGTCCAGAAAAAGTTTGCGAGATAGTGTAGCAGCAGTGTTTCAGGGATTATGAAAAATCTCAACACATATCTGGCACCAGGTTTCACCCTTAACGACTTTGTTCCAGCACCAGTGAATGTGGTTGTTCTCCTGGGTCCACCGGGGCCTTGCCTTTAGGGGACCCACACAGCCTCTACTAGGTGTCCTCCCAGCAGGGGAACCGCCTCTCCCCATTTGGCCTGAAGACCCCGGACTGCACTCTGCTGCTGGGATTCGCCCTTCCCACCAGAGCACTGCCAGGTATTGTGCTGCGGAGTTTCAGACTCTGCACTCCCCCTGTTTACAGTCTTAATGGAATTTAAACTCTCTCCTTTCTCCTTTTTCCCTTTTCAGTTCAGTCCCTGAGACTGTTTCCACTTTTCTACTGTCTCTCCAGCTGCTTTTGCGGGGGGGGGGGGGCTTTTCCCCTTTTCTCCCCCCCCCCCCCCCCCCCCCCCGCCCCCACACGCAAAAGTGGCTCCCTGCCCTCGGCAGCTTCTCTCTCCCCCAGTTCGCCTCTCAGCACCGTGTACCTGCTGAATTCTGTGGGTCAGGTTGTGCAGATTGTTGTGTTAATCCTCAGATCAGTTTTCTAGGTGTGCAGGATGGTTTAGTGTTGGTCTGGCTGTATTTCATGGACTCAAGCCACACAAAAAACTTCCATGCTGTTCCGCCATCTTGGCTCCTCCCCTCTGAGTTTTGCCTTTTGATCAGCAGGAAATGAGGGGGTCTCTGGACATTGGGTAGTGAAGATGATTCCTTGTAATGATCAGGAAGAGTGGAGATAGTGGACTTTATAACGTAAGCACACTTAAAAAACCCATGTGAAAGAGACTTGGATGTACATTTTGAAAAAGTCACCTAAAATATTTAGGATCTATAAATAAACTATACGATTTGTCCCGTGGAATAAAATATTAATTAATTCACTGTTACTTGTAAGTTTTAAGTTCTAGTACCTAGTAACTGAGGTTTTGTTAATTATGCCAGGGGCTTATTTCCTCCCTGATACTAAGACACATTTTGAGAAGATTCCAGGACTCCAGAAATAGAAGGAAAATCTTAAAAAGCCTATAAAGAAAAATGGTTTTATATGACTATGTAAGTTACCTTTTCTAAAACTTAGTTCTTTAAAAACTACCCTATAATGTGAGACATTAACTTGATTATTTTATAGTGAATATATAGTAATAATTTATTTGAATTGAATATGAATTAAATATGAGGAGAGTGTGTGTGCGTGTGTGTGTGCTTGTTACTAAAATGAATTCCAAACACCAAAGAAAGGAGAGCCAAAGACAATGTTTTAATTTATAATAAAATAACATTTAATTTATTGGAATTTTATACAAAATAGACTTTGGTCAGATAGCATTTGAGCTCTTGTTGCAAATAGTAAACATGCAAAAGGAATTTAGGACAAGAATTCAAGCAAAGACATAACATTACTAACTAGACTATTTTTAAATCAAGAAAGCACCATCAAAACAATTATATTCTTGCTTTACACAATACTTTTCTTTCATATCTCTTATATAGATTTATTATATATTATATTATTGGCTTCAGTTTTACAATTTTGGGATTGAAGACATAGTATGCATATTAAGAATCTTACATAATCAGAGTGTGTTGATTTCTTTGTAAATTTACCTCTATTGGAAAAAAATATATACAAGAGTATACATGGAATTTCACCCTATACCAACCCACTGGCAGAAGTAGTCTGGGAGTCCTAAAGAGAATCCATTTGAACATCTGTTTCATAAGCCACATCCTTCCAACTAAACAATCATTGAGTATCAAGAGATAGCACCAGTCTGTGTGAAGAATTTTTACAGTGGACATTTGGGGCTCAGGACCTATCCATTCTGTTCAATTTTCTCGTTGGATGCTGCCTTTTAAAAAATTTAAACACGATTCTAGATAATGGAAAAGGAAGCTGGGGCACAGGAGGTGTTTAGTCTTTAGGTTCCGGATGGTTGTGTTTGTCACATGTGCTGATGATTGTCTTGTTTGCTGACCTTGAGGACATTTAAAGAAAACAAGGTTAGGGCACTAATTTCTTTCACTTTGGGCTCTCAGAGGTTAGTACTGAAACAGAGGTATATTCTGTAATTATTATCTAAGCTTACAAAGAATTGGGGATAAAAATTGTTTGCATTGGGGAAAAATAAAAGAACAAAAACATTTATCCCACTCACCCTGACTGCATTCTTTTTCCCAAACCTGTTATCCCTGAAAGTCCCACTGAATACATCAAAATATCTATCACTCTTCAGCTTTGCAGGAAATAATTTGGGGGAAATGTGAATGGAGTAATGAGTAGACACTGGAGGATAGAAGGGGGCTGATGTTTTGTTATTTGTAAATCCTCTCATGAGATTCTTTGACCTTCCATATTCTATCTGCTTTTGACCACTCTTATATATGGTATAGAATCTAATGCCACTGTTCAGGATTCATATTATTTTTATGAGTAGCTTTTTATTGCTCTCAGAGGAGCAAAGAATATTGGCCAACTATATTCTGTCTTTTCTTCATGTCCTTTCTGCTTTGGAAAAGACCATAACTTCTGATTTTATCTGCCTGGACACATTGTCTCAACTTCTCTCTATAAATAGGCAGTTTATCCAATTTTATCAAAAGGATGCCCGACAGACATTTAGGCTTCTGTTGAACAAAACGTTCACTAATATAGTCATCACTTACATCCTTAATTAGAACACTGTAGCAGGGAGCAAGACAGCTTTCCTAGATTTGATTCCTGAATTCCATGAGAAAGAAATCAAGAAGCAAAGTCTAAATTTGGTTGATTCTTCCTAAGAGCAGCATTTTGGGAGTCTCAAAAATCCTACTATTAAAGATTTTCAGGCAATTTAACCAATAGTGGAAACCAAAACTCATCTTCCTGGTATCTTATTCAAAATATCAACTTTTGTAAAGAAAAAAGTAAGAAATGTAAACGCCACCATAGTTTTCATTAAACCGTTGGGATAAACTTCAGTTATCCAGGGGCGCCTGGGTGGCTCAGTCTGTTAGGGGTCTGACTTCGGCTCAGGTCATGATCTCGCAGTCAGTGAGTTCGAGCCCTGTGTCGGGCTCTGTGCTGACAGCTCAGAGCCTGGAGCCTGTTTCAGATTCTGTGTCTCCCTCTCTCTCTGACACTCCCCCGTTCATGCTCTCTCTCTGTCTCAAAAATAAATAAACAGTAAACAAAAAATTTAAAAAAACAAACAAACTTCAGTTATCCAATCATTGGATCATCACATTTAGGAATAAAAACTTGTGTGTGTAAGTCTTCCTAAGAGGGTAAATTCTTGATTTCTTAAAAACAGGTTCCACAATTAAATAATGAAGAAACAACATGAATTTTTTTTTTAAGTTATATTAAATCTGGTTGACTTCTTTGTTTGGTAAATGAGACTTCTGCCCAATGTGGAACTTGGACTCACAACCCCTTGATCAAGGGTCACATGCCCTATCCATTGAGGCAGCACGTAACTATGGGAAGGTGAGGGCAGTTAGGGAGAGGGGAAGAGAAGAAAAGGAAACAAACCATAAAAGACTCTTAAGGATAAAGAACAAACTAAGGGTTTTTGCAGGAAGGTGGGTGGGAAATGGGCTAGATGGGTGATGGGCATTAAGGAGAGCACTTGTGATGAGCACTGGGTGTTGTATGTAAGTGATGAATCACTGAATTCTGCTTCTGAAACCAATATTGTACTGTGTGTTAACTACCTCAAGTTTAAATTAAAAAAAAAAAAAAGAAAAGAACACTGTTCAGTACCTCCCAATAAACAGAATCATCAAAGAAGTTCCTCTCAGATGGTTGTCCACGGACAATGAACTTGAGAATTAAACCTGTGAGAAGAGGGAGAAAAAAAGTCACATTAGGATGCTGAAGAGGAAAATCTATTTGCATAGGTAATAAAAATAGTGAGATAAGGGGCACCTGGCTGGCTCTACCTATCAGTAGAGACTCTGAGTCTCAGGATTGTAAGTTTGAGCCCCAGGCTGGGTGTAAAGATTACTGAAAAAAATAAAATCTTAAATGATATATATATATATATATATATATATATATATATATATATATATATATATTTCTAGTTATACAATCATCCCCTTGAGCTTATATGATTCACGATTACTTTACTGTCAAGAGTTTAGAACATTTTCAAATTTACCACTCGATATGTTTATTATCTATTATGCAGACAGAATGAGGTACATGGGAGTGTTTTCTTTTCATCTTAACCTGTGATCAGCCCTCCAACAACTGCCGTTCCGATAGAAGAACCTAGAGCAGCTGCCTGCATGGCCATGGTAGACCTAGGAAGACAAAAGAAAAGAAGAATGTTGTTTTCCAGGCTACCAACTAGCAAATCTCATTTCCTGAGGGAATGGATGCTAGCCATCTTCAGGCCAGAGGGCAGCATTACACCAGCAAACAAATGTTTGTTACAATTTTTTATTTCCTATTTTCATTTTCTTTGAAATTCTTGAGCAATGTTAAAAAGTCCTTATAAGCACATAAGAAAAATTACCTTTCCCTTTAGGAGGGATGAAAAGATCTAACTTAGAAAGAGTTTAATATTTTCTAAAAATATAGTACCAGGTTTTGATCCTCAATCCAATTCATTCAACAAATATTTATTGAGTACTCACTCTGTGCCACATTCTCTTTTAGGCACTGAGGATGGAATAATGTGCAACATGAGTTTCCATCTTTCCCCACCCCATCCCAACAGAAACAATTGTAATTAAATTTTAAAAATCAATAATCAGGGGCTCCTGGGTGGCTCAGTGGGTTAAGATCTAACTCTTGGTTTCAGCTCAGGTAATGATCTCATGGTTGGTGAGTTGGAATCCCTCACTGGGCTCAGTGCTGACATCAAGGAGCCTGCTTAGGATTCTCTCTTTCCTTCTATCTCTGTGCTTCCCCTTTTCTTTCTCTCTTTCTCTCTTTCTCTCTCCCTCCCTCCCTCAAAATAAATAAACTAAAAAAAAATTTGAAAAAAATCAATAAAATCAGAAAAGTTAATTTTAGCATATATCATAGAGACAACTCATTGAATACAGTAAAAAAAAAACACAAAAAACTCTGTAAGTCATCTTAGATGTAGTTACCTTAAAATAAAATTAGTAAAAAAAAATACCTCATAATTTTTGGGAATGGAAGAATGTAATAAAAAGCTATTGAAGTGCATAAGGTTGTTATATGAGTGACAAAAGGACTAGGAGTGTGAATACCCTTTTATCACAGTACCTCACAGTTAGCAGGCAATTCATAAATAGCTGTTGAAGGACTGAATGAGTGTTTATGGAAAAGTAAACATTTGGAAAATGAGAGTATCTTGGTGTTTCATCATCATCCAAAGGACAGAAGGCACTAAACTCAGATTTCGTTTTTTCTCTTCATTTGAAGTGTTTAAATTTTTTCTACTATATAAAAAAAAAATGACCATTGTAAAAATATGAGACCATTGTAAAAACATGAGAAACCATTAATCCAGAAAATGAAGAAAAAAATTTAATTTCCCTCAAACCTTAGTCACAATAAAAATGTAAAATATAAACATATATTTTTACAAAATGCAATCATGTTGTAATATTGATTTTCCCAGGACACTTGGGTTGCTCAGTCTATTAAGTATCCAACTCTGGATTTCAGCTCAGGTCATGATTTCACAATTCATGGAATCAAGCCCCATGTTGGGCTCCCTTCTGACATCAGTGAGCTTGCTTGGGATTCTTCTCTCCCTCTCACTCTGCCCCTTCCTTGCTCACATGTGTGTGTGAATGCTCTCTCTCTCTCTCAAAATAAATAAATAAACTTAAAAAAAAAAGACTGATTTTGCCATTAAATCTTCAGTGCCCTTTGATGTCAGTAAATGTAGACCTGGATCATAATTTCAATTGCTACCAATTACTACACTGTAAAAATGTACTGTAATTATAGCTCTATAGTTTAGATACTTGGGTTGTTTCCAATGTTTCATATTTTTACAAATGCCATGAGAACACATCCTCTTATGAAATGCTTATGAATTTGTCCAATAATTTCCCTAAAATAATTAGAAATGAAATTATTAGTAAAATGAAATTATTAGTAAAAATTTATATACTTCTTAAGGGCTTTTCCAAATAGAAAAATGCATAATTAAAATCCCCATTATTCTACTGTAGCCACCATTCAGTATCATCATTCATTTAATCTTTCACTTTGGTAACTGAAAAATTAGTAACTTGTGTTAATTTGCATTTCTTTGATTACTAGTGAGGTTGAATATTTAATATATATTTATTCATTTGATTTTTTTCTTTTGTAAACTGCCTGTTAATTTTATCAGAACTTGCCAAAATCTTTTCCAAGGTATTAAAAAATATTTTTTGATGAAAAGATTTCCAAGATTACATGGGCTTGGAAAATAAACATTAAGAGCATTATTAGAATTAGGCTGCCATAATGTACGCAGATGTCCCTTAAGAATACTTACTTCTGGGACACCTGGGTGGCTCAGTTGGCTAAGCATCCAACTTCAGCTCAGGTCATGATCTCACAGTTCGTGAGTTCGAGCCCCACACCAGGCTCTGTGCTGACAGCATGGACCCTGGAGACTGCTGTGGATTCTGTGTCTCCCTTTCTCTCTGCCCTTACCTCACTCATGCTTGGTCTCTCTCTCTCTCTCTCTCTCTCTCTCCCTCTCTCAAAAGTAAATAAACATTAAGAATACTTACTTCTTATTCAATGCTTACCAAGAAACCTGATTTGCATTTTCATATTCTGAATAGAAACATCTGAGTAAATAGTCTTGGGTCTTGGCCAAAATATTTTGTCTGGTGTGTGAGATGTATGTGAATTTCACCCAGGAAAGATGTATGTGGATTTCACCCATGTGAATAGACCTTCCAAGGCTCATCATCCAACCCCTCCGCTTTCCCCTCTCCCCCCACCACCAAATCCCCCTGAGTAAGTTGAGAAGTGGTTGCCAAACCTGAATACCGAAGCACTAGACTCTCAACCATGGAACCTTCCCCAAATTTGGCCACCCAGCAAGACCCAGCCTGTGAGAGCCAGATAGTCTTGTTTTATTACATCCATGGAACTGGTACAAGCATGATGCTCAAGAATTCCTTTATGTCTAATCATGAGTGACATCTTAAGAGTGTTTGCAGTGTTTACACACTAGAGCATTTAGGAGTTGAGCTCATGGACTCATGCGTTTATTGTGTTTGATTTGCATTAAAATATGTTCGCATTTAGTCTCCACAGATGTTAGGTCCTGGAGAGAACTGCAAAAAAATATGGATAATTCTGGGGTTGTTCTCCAAATTTTCAAAAGGGGAAAAAAAAGAAAACAAACAGAAGAAAGGGGTCAACTATACACATGAAAGTAGAAGCAAATTTCTGTTGAGTAGTAAATGTGATTAAACTAATTTTTCAAATATTTATCATTACTGGTCTCAACAGAGTTGAATTTTAATCTGTTAAAATTAAAGAAATTTTTCTTTTCAAATTATTCAGCTCTAGTCAGGAGTCACTTTGATACATTTTCAAACATATTCACCTTATCTTCATGCTTTCAATTGGCTTTAAAAATTGAGCATTTTGATTCTTCCTTACTTAATCTCTGAGTGATCTGGACTGTGTGATCTTCCTACCTGTTTTGCATCGATAACATTCATATCAAACTGTTCCAATCTTGTTGCCTAAAAGTGACAACTGATGGCTTATGACATCACTTTTACTGTCTTGGATTTGACTGATAATTGTTCTTCCTCCAGCCATTTAAATCCTATGCCCCTTTTGGGAAGAATCTAGGTCTGTTTAGAGTTGAAGAGATCTTAGAGACTAAATACTATGATTCTCTCATTTTATAGAAGAGGAAATTGAGAACCACAGAGGCTGAGTGAGTTGTAAGGCCCCATAATTAGTCAATAGCAAAGCCTGAGCCATATGCCAGTCTTCCTGATTCTCCAGATCCAGCTGCTTTCTACATTATGTGAATTCATTCTTCTATGTGTTGATTATATGAAATGGCAGCTCAGCTCATCACAGATGCCCCCTCCTTCATTTTGGTGAGAGCAACTAAAAGAGCAAGCCTACTGTATTCTGACTGTGATTATCAAATTGCCAAATATGCTAGAAGACACTTGCCTATGGTAGAAAAATTTAAAATAACACCGTTAAGTAAAAACAAACAACCAACCAACCAACCAACCAATGTTAATAACATTAAGTTAAGACCATCTTCCCTTACAATTCTATTCTCTCAATTGTGTCTCTTTTGCTTCAGTAAGGACAATACTTACGAACTGTGGACTGGATTGGTAAAGTAAAAGCTGTCTCATTACCAGATTCCTCCAAGAGTGAGATAAAACATCAGACCTGGAAAACCTGGGTGGCTCAGTCAGTTAATTGTCTGACTCTTGATTTTGGCTCAGGTCATGATCTCATGGTTCGTGAAGTCAAGTCCCAAGTCAGGCTCTGCACTGACAGCACAGAGTCTGCTTGGGATTCTCTCTCTCCCTCTGTCTGTCTCTCTCTCTGCCCTCCCCTTGCTCACTCTCTCTTTCAAAATAAACAGATAACCAAAACCAAAAGCAAAAAAAAAAAAAAAATCATCAACCTCAGGGTGCAGGAAAACCCATTCTTTAACTCACGTCTTAGATGCTCCCAAGGCTATCGCCACAATGCTTGCGAGGCCTCCTACCACACCAGGTAAGCCATGCAGGTTATGAACACCACATGTATCATGGATCCTCAGTTTAGTGGTAAAAAATGGCTAAAATTGTAAAAAGAGGAAGTTTTGTTATTTTGTTAGACATACAGAGTTTTATAACTGAAGGCAGTGACAAGGCAGGAAAATGTTACTATAGCCCAGTTTGCCATCCGTATCTAAATCCCACTTAAGTCAAAGAGTCTGAATACATTGGTGGCAAAACTACTCATGTCAGTTTTTAGTAGATGGATTTGAAGTGAGTGATTTCAACTCTTCCTCCTTCTTACCTACTGATATCCAAAATCCCCTTCAAAGGACACAGAGTCCTTCATTATACAAAAACAAACAAACGTCATCAACAACAAAAACTTGAATGGAACTGCCCTGAGGAAAGTAACACAAGTACTTAACATTCAGTTCACACTAATTTATAAATAATTGATATCAAATTCTTTCCTGGTACACAGAAGAAGTCAGAGGACAGCAGAAACCATTGTACACTGAAATGTGAGTGGTATTTCTGACAGGAAGGGAAATGACCCTGAAATAAGGAGAGATGCTGATGAAAGGAATTTTCCCAGCTTTTCTCTATTGGTGGGATGTCAGAAGATGATGGTTCAGATCAAAGTCTGACTAAGAGCACTTGTCATACTTACAGTCAGGAACTTGAACCCAAGCACAGAGACAATTCCTGCAATGCTCCCAATGATCATAGAACCATACGGGTGGATCTTCATGTCCGCACAGGTGCCCACAGCAACTCCTCCAGCAAGGGTTGCGTTCTGAATGTGAACCTGCATGGAGCACAGACACACGAATGGAGTGAGCTGAACGAAGGAGACTTCAGAAGGAATGAAGGAATGTATCCAGGGTTGGATGGACTCCACGGCACATTCTTCAGTTCAAAGGGCTATGGATTCTTTTCTAAAAATAGGGTTCTTTGTAATTACAGAAGGCCTTTCTTCCAAGCAGCTGTTTGATATCTTTCTTGCTGGGGTTCCTTGGTAGTGCCTGAGTGATCTGGTTAGTGAGACAAGTTTGGGGAGGGACTTGAGGAAAAACAAACGAGGTTGTAGTGGGAGGCTTGGGAGTGTAGTGCAATTATTCTAGCAGTGTTATATCTATTTATTCAGTTTGGGGGATGCATCTGTGGTTATCATGAACCAAAAGAGGTCTGTGGTTGCTGTGTGCTTTGCGGAGTCCATGATATTCCAACACTCAAGGAATATAGAGACACCAAAATGTGCACATTGTACATGAAAGACAACAGCTTTCACACGTGTCACCGTGCTGAGAACCTTTAAATATGGTGGAAAGAGTGACCAATTTCCTTTTACCAGAATTCATCAGAAAGATTATCTTCTCACTGATCTGCCTAAGGAAGAAAGTTCATCAGTGTTTTAAAAGAGCAGGACTGGGCTGTGTGTGTGTGTTTTTTTTCTTTTCTTTTGTTTTTAATTTTCTTTCATTAAACAATTTGTACAGCATTGAAATCCATGTCCTTGGCTATGCCTGAAGAAATTACAATATCCTTTTCTTCCCTGAGGCTGGAAAAGAAGAGCCGCTGATGTGCAGATTACTCCTTGACTGACATTTCTCTAGCTCACAGGTCAAAATCTCAAGAGACCAACTTGGGAGGATCTTAAAAAATGTTTTGTTTTGAAGTAATTTTAGACTCATGTAATAGTTGCAAAAGTACTGCAGTTTCCATATATCCCTCACCCAGTTTCCCCTAATGTTAACATCTTACATAATCATGAAACCAGGAAATTAGCATTGATAGAGTACTATTAAAAGTCTTATTTGAATTTCACCAATATTCCCATTAGTGTCCTTTTCCTTTTCCAGGGTCCTACTCAGGATCCTACCTTGTCATTAGTTGTTGTTCCTTTGAGAGGGACATTTGCAGCTTAGGAAAACAGAATCAACTTGCACCCTCCTCCTCCCTCATTCTCTTTTTCTACTTTTGGCAAGTCCTGTTTCTAAGGAAAATTTTCTAAGACCTTGGAGACAGTCAACTCTATCATTAAAGAAATATGTCTCAAATCTTTGATTTTTGCATGACTATATTCCGTAATAGACTGTCAGTTCCTTGAGGACAGTCTTTTTGATTTGCCACAACACAAATTTGATGAAGAAACAAATGCGTGCTCTTTTCAAAATATTCTGCAAGGTTTGCCGTGTTGTGATTTCCTGCGGCGGCCCAGCAGCGATGCAAACATGACCTGCGCATCCGAGCGATCGTCAACATCACTTAGCGAAACTTCCATGGTGGTTAATCTGCCCTTACCATATCAAGCCTGCCTCTCTTTTCAACAAGGCTGGAAAATGCATAGGCTGTGAGCACACAGGCGACAAGAGAGAAGTATGTATTTACGATGGCCATGTACTGTTTCTCTCCAGTTTCAGCGATGACTGAATTAAAGCTGGGCCAAAACATCCACAGGAAAAGAGTCCCTGCCGGAAACCACAAAAAGGGACATTAATTCTGGAAATGGAAGACAGTCGCAGGGAGGCAGTTTGCCTTGGGAACTGAATCAGGCGAGTCCACCTCTACTCACCAATCATGGCAAACAGATCTGAGTGGTACGCAGACTTCTCCATCTCGTGCCCCTTCCTCAAGCTTGGCTGATACAGGATGCCTGCTACCGCCAAGCCAAAGTATGCCCCAAAAGCATGGATGGTCATTGATGCTCCGATGTCAGAGGCCTGAGGACCAAAACATGCACGTTATTAGAGGTGAGATTGAGTCTCACTTTGGGAGGAAAGTCAATGAAAGGACTGCTTCATTGGTTAAACAATAATTAAAAAAAAATTAAAAGAAAATATAAGTCAAAGAAAGGATAAAACAGGATAATGAAATTTAAAAAAATACAGGCTTTGGAGACACGCAGAACTGACTTTCAATCCTAGGTCAGGTACTTCCTTGCGATGTGGCTTTAGACAAATTACCATATTTCTCTGGATCTCTGCTTCTGTAAAGTGGGAAATATTACCCAGCTAGTATAGCTATGGTGAGACTTAGTGAGACCACGTTTGTAAAGTGGTAGGTCTTTGTGGACACTCCATTCATTTTAGGTTACTTCTCCAGGTTAGGGAGTTCTTAGTAAAATAACTATGCACTGCACTTGTTTCAAAAAAAAAAAAAAAAACAGAAGGTTTTTGCATTCATTTGACATTACAGTTAAAGCTCATTTCATTGCAATTCAAAGACTTGAAGCTTTAAAAAAGCCTGAGTCTTTCCCATATGTTTTCACTCTGTTATATGATGACATGAAAGCCAGAAAAGGTCCAAGATTCACTTGAAACGATCTATTTAGTTCCCTCTTGAGGACACTGTATGAATTTGACCAAGTTTTCTACATTCTCCTGTTCCTAGAGGGAAAGTTTAGAGTGCCAAACCTGCTGCTTAGCTCTTATTATACTTATTAAGTACAATTAAGGTAGGAAAATGATACACATTTATTAATTTATGTAAGACTTTCATAGTTGATAAACTCCTATGTACCTTTTAGGTCCAGTTTAACTGTCACTTCCTCAGAGAGGTCTTCCTTGATTCCACTATCTAAATTAGGTCTTCCAGTTATGTTCTCTCATAGCCCCCTCTACTTATTTTTCATAGCATGTATTGCAATTTATAATAATATTTGTGTATATGTGTATGTGTGTATGCACGTGCCTATAGGTGAGTGGGTCTTGCATGATTATCTATTTGATGTCTGTCTCTCTCACTGGACTGTAAACTCTATAAAGACAGGGACCTTCACTGTTTTTTCTGTCATCACAATCACATGACACCTGGAAAGTTGTCAAAAATATTTTCTGTTGAGAGGGGAGTTGGATGGGGGGGATGGGTTAAATAACTGATGGGGATTAAGAAGAGCATTTGTTGATGAGCACCAGGTGTTGTACAGAAGTGTTGAATCAGTATGTTGTATACCTGGAACTAAAATTATACTATATGTTAAACAACTGGAGTTTTGTTTTGTTTTGTTTTGTGGTTTTTGTTTTTGTTGTTTTTATTTTAGGGAGAGAGAGAGAGAGCACGAGCAGGGGAGGGAGCAGAGGGAGGAAAAGAGACAGAGAATCCTAAACAGGTTCCATGCGCAGTGCAAAGCCTGACACAGGGCTTGATTCCATGACCTGAGTCAAAATCAAGAGTCAGACGCTCAACCAACTGAGCCACCCTAACTAACTGGAATTTAAATAAAAATTTAAAAAATTATTTGCTGTTGAATTAAATGTTCAGTACTGGAGAGTGCCCAGAAGTATTCTATTGACTGTTCTTAGGGGGAATCAATGAGCTTTTAAAGGTAGGGGAAAAATTTAGGCTTTAACAAAAGTCTTAGGAAGGGCAAGGTCACCTAGTAGTTGAAATATAAATAGGAATTGATCATTGATAGGAAATATAATGTAATAAATAGAGTTGTGGAGTTAGAAAAATCTGGGTTTAAATCCATATTTGGGACAGTTTTTCAGTATCTGTGATGACTAGTTGTAATTTGTAACAACTAATAATACCCAGGTTATAGTGTGGCGGTGACAGTGAAATGAGGCAACGTTGATGAGACTCCTGGTTTATGATAGGCACTTGAATAAGTGATGGGTATAATTATACTTGCTGTGCTATCATGCTCACTGATGTTTGTCCCTATGTAGAGTGGACATCCATTAGGTGTAACCAGAACTGATGTCCAAAGCTAGTAAGTATAAATCCTCTAATCCTTACCTCAAATATCTCACCAACCAGATATTCATTGCCAACAAAGGCAGCAATTTCTAGTATTGTCATGGCCAGC
The DNA here is from genome assembly GCF_023721935.1 of Panthera uncia. Taxonomy (NCBI): domain Eukaryota; kingdom Metazoa; phylum Chordata; class Mammalia; order Carnivora; family Felidae; genus Panthera; species Panthera uncia. Next base: position 17,553,841 of record NW_026057580.1, read on the forward strand.
ATTTGGGTTGGACTTATTTTTCCCAGGACAGCTCCAAAAGAAATCAAGACTGTGGCTGTACTGAGGTCTCCATTTATCATGCTAAGGGAAAAAAGGAAAGAATACATTGAAGAATAAGGCACACCCAACATAAAACTGAGAGTAGGGATTTACTATAGCACCATTTTATCCAGAGTGCAAGCCCTGCTCCCCTACTGCTCCCCATCAGGCACTCCTCCCAGGCACCCTTTCACACACTCCACTTTCCATCTTCCATGCTCTCTAGCAGCTCCAATGTTTCCTTTATTTTGACCTACCTGTTCTTGATCTCACTGAGGTTTTCCTTTATTTTTGTTGATCTGATAAATGTTTTTTACAATTTTTTTACATTTTTTACATTTTTACATTATCTACAGTGTTTACCTTTCAAAATGTAAATATAGAAAAGTAGCTAAAGGAGGATTTTTGCCCCCTGTAGCTGAGATGGAAGGAATAATGTTTTTATGAAAGGGGATTTCTCTTATCTTTAAAGTCAAACTGGAGAAGATATAGACACGAATGTATGACCCTGCTCAGTACAGCAAGGTGTTGATTCACATCCTAGGATCCCAATATTCTTCTCTTGTCTAAGGGGGACAATGTGCCAGCTGGTTCAGAGGCTTACTGACAAGAGACTAAGCAGAGAAACAATTGCTCTGAAAACACAATTGTTGAAAAATAAGGGATGCTCACTTTTTGATTCCAATGTGAATTTTCTGTCCATGGTTGTGCACGATCCCCCACATAAAAGTGCCCCATTGGAGGCCCAAAGCAGCAATGAGTAGATTGATGCCCACACTACTGAAGCCATAATTTTTCAGGAAGGTCATGAGGAAGCCAAACCCAACAAATATCATTACATGTACATCTTGAAACACTGCAAAAAAAAAAAAAAAAAAAAAAAAAGTAGCGGAAAAAAACTCTGCGTTAAGGGAGAACTAAGAAAATGTTACATCATGAAATACCCCATTTATTAAATTTTACATCCTCTACGTAAAACACTGCAAAGAGACAGCATTAACTGGGCAGCCAAAGGCTGGGTCTCAGTGCCAGCTTGGCTCCTTACCAATCATGAGACCTTGGGTAACTATTCAAGTTTTTCTTGGAATACTATGTGCTCTCTTACCCGTGTGCCTTTCATCCTCTCCCTGAAGAGTTTTCCATTCCTTTCTACCTGAGGAAAAGTTTGCACAGAACAATGCAAACATCACCCCCTCTTGCAGACCTTCCTAGTACTCCCAGGGAAAACTAATATTTCCTCTTCCACACAGCATTCTGTACATACTTCAACTTTAACATTTGACACACTGTGTTAGCATATATTTGGCATGCATCACCCTGTAAGAGTTCCTTGATGAGGTGTTTATCTCCTGCACCAGATTTTGAGTTTCTTGACTGAAGGGATTAGAACATATTCATTTTTTGCTCTCCAGGATTTGGCATAAAAATCTGCCTATAAGATAAGAGGCAATAATGACTAAATGAATGAGCTTCAGTCTCCAATGATCAAATCTGTATAATAGTACCAGATTATTGTTGAAGTCCAGTATGATAATGTCTTTGTTAGCACTTTCTAAACCAAAGCAAAAAAAAAAAAAAAAAAAAATGCTGTATCCTCTCGAGGAGCAAATACTTTACTTAGTGTTTGGAAATGTAAGCTAAGGTCCCCCAGTTCTATTACATGATTGTGTGACCTTGGGCAAGTCACTTACTCTCTTTGAGCTTCAGTATTTTCATCTGCAATACTGAAAAGGCCCTGTTTCACAGAGGAACTCTGTGTGAGATAACCTGTGTGGGAAGGAGTGTGCAGTAGAGCACTATATAAATAAAACATAGGGTCAAAAACAAATAAAACATATGATCAAATATGAGATAGTGGAAACATAGGCTTTTCCCTCAAGAAAGGGATAGCTTCATTAGCGAGACATGCATTTGGTTGAATCCCATGAAATGGAAAATTTTGCATTAAAATTATCAATGAAAATGATTAAATTATTGGCAATTTCTTGTGGTTCAACCTAATGGATACACAAAGCAAACTGAGGTCAAATTGGGCACAAATATAAAAACAGAGAGACAAAAAGAAAACATTTAAATGTTGGATTAATATTAATCATTGTGGCCAGGGGTTTAAGTGAAAATAGGCATGAGAGAGGACATTCCTAAGAAATGTATCTCAGAGGAAACTGATGTTAGAATCCAATTAATTCATCTGAAGGGTGGGCTTAAAATTTGAATCCAGGCCTGACTCCACCAATTCCTCTCTGCATTGAGCACTGTAGGGATTAACAGGAAAATAATGAAGGCAGAGTGTTGGCCTCCCAGGCTCTCAGAGACATGTTACTACCCTTTGGCTCTTTCTACCTCTGTCCTACCATTAGGCTCAGGAGACAGTGTGTTTGAGGTTGGGAGACGATGGCACTCAGGTTTGTCTGCTGTAGGAGATGCTGTGATACGCTGCCCAGATACCTCCTTTAGAAATGGATAACTTATTTTTCCATTTCCCTGGATGTAGGGAGTCCTGCTACATGAGAGTCTTAAGCTCTCAATTCTCTCCGGAAAATATTCTTGTCAAGGTCACAGCCTTTTCCTGGGGTAGCCTGCACCAGAGAGAAGAATGCTGTGCAGTCCTAGTTGGATAAGGCAGATTGATGACTATTTCACCTATGCCAGCGTTTTGGCTGACCACCCTCATCTCATATATACCCAGACAACTTTGGTATTGGGGCTTTACAAGACCTGTTGATGGGCAGTGGTCAACTAACATGAACCTGTTTGGTTTTTGAAGTATTAAGTGACCATATCTATTAACTGTGTGCTCAGATGGTTTTTTTCCCCTCAAAGCTTATTCTTGCTTTTCGCCACAAGGGGGCTTAAGAACCTCATCTATTATTTAAGTTGCTATAGAGAGCTCACAAAGTTGTGAAAACTCTTGACAGATCATGATTCTGTATAAAAAGTATGGATAAGAAAGAGCTATAAACAATTAGGATTATGTATTACCTTTTATCCTGCTCTAAGATTTTGTGGGTGGGGACTGGAGGGAGGGCCATGAGATTAGTTCTATGTTGTAAGAAGGCCATCAAAGGAATAAAGTATTCTCTGTAGAAGAAAAGGAGATTGAACTTTTGTAAAGTCTTCCAACAGGTTTTAAGAATTGCCAAGACTTGTCTGAATCACATATTCTCAGTAGAGTGTGATTTTTGTCTCCCCGGTAAATGTGACAATGTCTGATGTTTTTGTTCTGTTTTACATCCACCTTTATCTTGTGTTAGGATATCTTGCAAGCTCTGATAACTCAACATGTTTAAAATACAACCGATGATTCCAACTCACTTTCTACCACCACTAGCACCAAATGAATGAATCAGATCCCTCCTTTCCTTCTATTTCCTACATATGGCTGTTGCCTCGAATGTCCTCTCCATCCCAAACCCAACACTTCTTTACCTGACAAACTTCTATACATCCTTCAAGAACCAGATCGTCTGCTATAACATGGCGCATACCCTCCCTTATTTTATTTTCTTTGCTTATGTGTTTGTTTTGTTATTCTATGTGCTCGCATGCCATTTATTCAAATAGAGTATTGAGCAAGCACTGCCAATAAGGCACTCTTTCAAGAGAAAGTGAATCCAAGTGTGAAGGCAGTAATCATGATGTGGCTAACAGACCCCAGCAGAAAGTCTGGCACCTGTACCTTTTCAGGAAATGCCTCAGATAAGCAGGAATAAATGGATCACTGGTAAGGACCATTGAGAATTTGTCTGACTGGGACCATCAGGACCTTATTCAGAAAAACTGTTTTTCTCGATCAAGTGGTGAAAATTGTTCAGCTGGCCAATTAGAACTGGTGGCTTTCTTGTTTTGTTTTGTTTTTTAACGGTTAAGGGCTGGCATGGTGTTTGCCAGGCATGTAACTTTTTTTGCTCTTCTAGAGTTCCAGTCCTTGGAACCACTGGGATTATATTCTGAACTCATCTTTTCTGAGAAGAAGGTATCCTTAGGGTGGCATCTTTACTCCCCACCTCCCAAATATTTTAATTTCACATATTTAAAATATTTAGAAAAATAGTACAATGAACATCTATGTACTATTCAACTAGATTTATCAGTTGTTCCTATTTTCTATATTTTTTCTCTCTCTCTCTCATCAGATATATATATATATATATATTTTTTTTTTTTTTCCTAAGCCATTTGAAAGTAGGATGACATTTTGCCCCCAACCTCTTTAGAATGAGTTTCCTAAATAACCATAACACCATCCTCACATCCAAGAAATATGACATCAATACAATAATATTATCTAATACAGTATCTATATTCAAATTTCCCCAACTGTACCCAAATTGTTCTTTTATAGGATTTTTAACTCATTATCCATTCAACTGTCATTCATTTTTTTTTGTTTGTTTGTTTGTCATGTGTCTTTATTTTTCTTTAATTTTGATCGGTTCTCCCACATGCTTTTTATTGGTGGTGTTGTTCTGTCTTTTACATAGAATGTCCCACAATTTGGATTTGTTTGACTGTTTCGCCATAATTAGAATGAGACTATTCTGGGAAGAATATTCTACAGATAGTGCTGTGTACTTCCCATTGTACCACACCTGGTGGTGCATAAATTTTGTCCTATTATTGGTGATGGTAAATTTGACCACGTGGTTAAGACTGTTCTGCCAGATCTCTTCACCATAAATGTACCTTATGCCCTGTAAAGGATAAGTAGTCTGTGGGGCAATTCTTTTAAATGTGTGTTCTCCAGTAACTTCACATAATGGTTCTTGCATTCCTTGAAGAGTCTTGCTGGAATCAATTACTACATTTTTAATTTTAAAATTATAATTTTCTATATCTATTATTCCTTTTGTATTAATTAGGTGGCATTCTTTTGTGAGGAAGAGTTTCCTCTTTCTCCCCTTACCTGCTTTGGGGAATATTTCTATGGGTTCATTGGCTCCTTTGTCTTTATTTCAATGAGTTACTATTACCATCTGATTATTATTTTTAACTCTCTATTTATCCTCAACTTGTCTAGTTGGTGCTGCTTCAAACAGGATCCTGTGTTCTTTTGGCATCCTCCCATTAGCTGTTACACCCTTGGCTTACCTTGTCTTTCTTCACCCTGACCTTGAACCAACAATTTCTCCAGTGCGCCTCTGAGTGGGGAATGGTATTTAACTACTAGGGTTTGGGTTTTATTTGTGCCCATCGCTTCCAGTCCTTTCCAGTACACAAAAACTATTCAATCAAAGGCAACACACAGGGTTCTACTGGAGGCTGATATCTTACTGTTAGGTTACAAACTACAGACAGTATGTTAATTCAGGAATAGTAACAATTCCAGGTAACACTTAGAGTAACAGCAAGCAATTCTTTAGGAATCATTTACACTGCACAAATTAGTTACTCTTTGCCTATAACATATCTAGATTTGCTGACTCTTTTGGTAATAAATGAACTGAATAGTATCTGAGTAAATATAGAAACAAATTCTTAAATGTAGATTTTTAAAAATAAATCATTGTACTTAATCCATTACTGGTATTGAAATTCATAAAATAATGTCTAGTGCTGTGTACATCCTTTGTCAGTTTACCTATATCTTCAGTGGTTCCCAAAGCGTGATCTGCAGACATCTGGGGGTTTTGGAGACACTTTTAGGGAATCTGAGAGGTGAAAACTATTTTCATGATAATTATACAGTGTAATTTGCTTTTGTGTGTGTGTGTGTGCTAATATTTCCAGAGAAGGTGAAATAAATATATGTAAAACTACAGGCACTTTAGTCTGGGTGAAAGCAGTGGCATCAAAGTGTGCTGGTTGTCGCGGTATTCTTTTTTATTTTTTTTAAAAAAATTTAATGTTTATTTGTTTTTGATAGACAAAGAGAGACAGAGCACGAGTGGGACAGAGAGAGAGGGAGAAACAGAATCTGAAGCAGCCTCCAGGCTCTGAGCTGTCAGCACAGAGCCTGATGTGGGGCTTGAACTCATGAACTCTGAGATCATGACCTGAGCTGAAGTCAGACTCTAACTGACTGAGCTACCCAGGCACCCCTTCTCATTGTATTCTTTTTTTTTTCAATATATGAAATTTATTGTCAAATTGGTTTCCATACAACACCCAGTGCTCATCCCAAAAGGTGCCCTCCTCAATACTCATCACCCACCTCATGGTGTTCTTAATGTCCACTCACTTGCAGGAAAAAAAGTAGGTTTCTTTCTTTCTTTCTTTCTTTCTTTCTTTCTTTCTTTCTTAAGAGAGAGAGAGAGAGTGTGTGCAAGTAGGGGAGCAAGGAAGAGGGGGAGAGAGGGAGAGGGAAAGAGAGAGACAGAATCCTAAGCAGGCCATACACTCAGTGGAGCCTGACAGAGGTGGGGGGGGGGTGGAGGACTTGACCCCGACCCTGGCATCATGACCTGAGGTGAAATCAAGAATCAGATGCTCAACTGACTGAGCCACACAGGCACCCCAAAAATGCAGGTTTTAATTACGAATTCTTTTATGAAGCAGCAAAAATTATCAATTTCACTACTGAACTCCTTCTACGTGTCCTTTTCCTATTCTGTAGGAGAGTGTGCTGAAATGCAATTGTACATAAAGCGCTGCTGAGACATGTGGTCATCTCAGGAAAATGGCACTTTTGTTATTGTTTGAGTACCAACTGAATGAGCAATTTTTTTTTGTGGAACTCTATTTTTACTTGAAATAAAGACTGACATAAACTATGGTTTTTCAGACAGGTATTGACATTGTCTAAAAAATGAGGGGAGGCTGTCCTTTCAGTGAAAAGAATCGACAGTATTTGTTGCCAGGAATACATTTTGACTTAAAAAAAATTAGAATTTCAGAGTTTGTGTCTGCCACTATGAACTTATCAGCTTCCTGATGTTCTCAAGGGTTTTCTGGTGAGACTGTTGGTGATATTAACAAGTATCCTCTTCTGTTATTATATGATGGAATATGTCCATGTTTGGAATATTTGCATAACTGTGAATCAGTATTTTTCAAATGATTGATGCACACTGTAACAAGATCTCACCTTGGTAAAAGCTCTACTGAAAGTGCAAGAGAGGGGCACCTGGGTGGCTCAGTCGGTTAAGGTTAAGCGTCTGACTTCAGCTCAGGTCATGATCTCAGAGTTCGTGAGTTTAAGCCCCTCTTCGGGCTCTGTGCTGACAGCTCAGAGCGTGAAGCCTGTTTCAGATTCTGTGTCTCCCTCTCTCTGCCTCTCCCCCACTCATGCTGTGTCTCTCTCTGTCTCTCAAAACAAAAAAAAAATTACAAAAAAAAAAAAAAAGTGCAAGAGAGACCAATGGATTTTAATGTAACAGAGTACAAAATGATCATGGACATGGCTTTAATGTCCCATAGATATTAAAGATGTGTGTCTGCAGAATCTCTAATAAAATGTTGACAGGCCTCAAAGGGCCTTCTCCTTAAACTCTCCTTTTCTCTGCTCTGTCTATATGTTAACAAGGATTAGCAGACAGTCACAGTAGAACTTCACTCCTTGTCAAATTATTTGCTTCAGCAGTGTGACCAATACCTTGCCAGGAGCCATGAAGGCCAAAAAATCATAGAGTGTAGCTTGTTTCTCAAATGAGTGTCTATGGAGTCATTCAGGACATGAAACATGATATTCAGATGTGCCACAGACTTCCGTGGCTGTGCCTTGGGATGGGCTGTGTGACACCATGTATTGCCCCACTATGCAGAAAAGCATAGCAGGATGCAAGCGATGAATAAACTCATATCTAATTGACTTTACTTAAAATATAAATTAATATTCTGCTTCACCTATTTGTGAAAAACTCATAACTTTTGCCACACTGCATCTGAGAACTGTTGTAACACACGTTGAGTTCCTCATGCAGAAGCAGAGCCTTCCCCATACTGGAATCCCCCCACTTGGTGCAATTCATACGGTACAAGTCAGGTACCCCCAAGGGTCTGACTTGAACATTTCTTAATAAGTGAATGTTAAATAATCTTCTCTCTAATGACTTACGCTGTCACCTAAGTTTTGTGTGAGTCAATTTGAAATGTAGGGAAAAATGTAGAAAATGTAGAACAAAAAATATGTATGTATAACCATAATCATGTAGCTTTTAGGGCCATTCCACAAAATATTTTATCTGGCGGTAATATGGCTGAGTCATTTAACAGTGGTAGGTCATGATGTCTGCATGAGAACACTCCCTGTTATATAAACTTCCTCAAAAAATGTAGCAATGAGGGAATGAATGTCATATGGTCTTTAAAAAGCTTAGATATATGCTATAGAACCTTAATACGCATTGCTACTATTTTAAACATTTAATAAATTAATAAATTTAATCATTAATAAATTAATAAAAAATTTATGTGTGCCTTATTAAAAAAATACAATGTATATAATAGGGATATATTATCACCTCCCTGCCTGGTTAATGATGTAATGAATATGCCTGGCTCATAATAGGCAGTCAGTTAACAGTAGTTATTAACGTTATATTAACTATTTCATAGCCTTCCCCGTCAAACTTGAAACTATATACCTTCTTTTCATCAGCTACCATTCCGGAGGAAGGATTCTGCTTTTAAAATATGTTAGGTGCTCACACTTTCTTCCCATTGCTAAGGAACAAATTACTTTCCTTTTAGAGCATTATAAAACCCAGGGTACATCCATTTACTTCCTATACCATTGATAATACCACTTCTTATACCTTAGGGCCCCCACATGAAATCCATGTTCCCTTCTCAATACTTCACTTTGTTTCTACTCTCTCCTTGAAAATTACTTTTGACTCTGTTGTTGTGTTGTTGTTTTGTGGGGTGGTGGGTGATATTTTTATACCTTACAAAACTAGGGATCAATTTAAGGGAGAGTTAATGTCATTTAGCAGATGTAGTTAACACAAAAGATTGACCAATTATTTTAATTTTTGCCTTCTTGTGCTGATATTTTAATAGACTCAGATTCTATCCAAACACATTAACTACAGAGACCATTGCCATGGACCAGATACCTCAGCACAAACTTATAATAATACCCTCAGCACTCATAAGTATCATAAATTGAGTTCCAATGTGGCACTCAAGTGGTTACAGAATTCAGAGTTCACATTCTAAGTCCCCCAAATGGGTTCACATTCTAAAAACCCCAAAATGTATAATAAGAAGTAGATTGCCTACTCACGAGAATGTAACTCAAGAAATCTGTCCACTTTTGTTGAGTTGGTGGTGTTAGGTTGCTGGAGATTGATCTGCTCCGTTTCATACTCGACAAAGTATCCAAATAAAATAATCATGGCAACCTCCAAGACGATGGCCACCATAGGGAATTTGAGCTTCATGTTTGTGGAAAAGGACAGAGGCACACTGAGGGCTTCACAGGCTGTAGGAGGTTGATAAGACTGCTCTCTGTGTGGAATCAGGCTGCCTGTTCAACTCACTCCAATGACGTTGCAAGAAAAAAAAATGGGCAAGACTGATGAAAACACCCCCACTTCTTGGGGAGAATTATGGTCTGTAATCAGATTATTCTGAATGCTAGTTTGAATAACATACAATGTAGATTGGAAGAAGCCAGGTGAAGGAAATGATCTATTGCACAGAAGTGTCTAGAATCTTATTTACTTCTTCAGTGCTTATTGTATGGCAGGCACTGAGCTAGGCTCTGTAGGAGACATAGAACTAAAAGAATATAGAATGGGTCTATTAACTTCCAGAAATATAAGCAAATGATTGTATAAAAACAGATAGGTAATATAATAGTGGTTATAAAAGTATTAGGGAACATACATAAGGCAGCAATTTATTTGGTCTTGGGCTAAGAACACTAGCACATAAAATGATATTGATGAGGACATTAAAAAATAAATAGGCTTGGGGCACTGGGTGGCTCAGTTGGTTGAGGGTCCGACTTTGGCTCAGGTCAGGCTCTCGCAGTTTGTGAATTCGAGCCCCGCGTCGGGCTCTGTGCTGACAGCTCAGAGTGTGGAGCCTGTTTCAGATTCTGTGTCTCCCTCTCTCTGCCCCTCCCCCGCTCATGCTCTGTCTCTCTCTGTCTCTCAAAAATGAATAAACGTTTTAAAAATTAAAAAAAAATAAGCTTTATTAATAATACAGGTAGAAGGATTAGCATAAGATGCCAAGGAATTAAAAAATACCATGATAGTTCTTGACTCTATCCTGGAATTGTTCTTGTAGCAGTATCGAGAACTTTGAGAACTTAGGGCTAGCAGTAAAATAAAATTCCTTTGGTGAGTCCCATTGTCAAAAGATTCTATTCAGAATATAAGTGCAAATGACTGCTAGGCCAAATCGTATGTCACAACAAATGTCTACAAAAGAAAGCAGCAAGTTTATTTTTTGTTTTGTTTTTGTTTTTCTGCTCTGTTTGTCTACAAGAGAACATGAGATATTAGGACTAAGTGATTTTGACATTTTATAAATCTACAATCCAAAGATTTGGGAAGTGGCCATGTCCATTGTTCCTTATAGGCTGGTACAGCAGGAGTGGGTTCACATACTTAGCTATGGGAATACATATGTCTATTCCACACTTCGATTTCTGGTTTTAGAGAGGCCCAAAGAGCATTCATGAAAACTCAAGCAAATCATTAATGCAAAGTATTTATGTTGATAAACTATACACCAGGCTGTAAAAAACCAAGTAACAAAGTATAAATTGTGAGAAGAGCTAAACAATACCATAAAGCAATGTGGCTTTAAACTATTTAAAAATGATAATATAGTAGCTATATTGGAGTATTGGCCATTGAGGAGTTCAGATCTGTTGCCCGTCTTCTGAACCTTTGCACTGAAATAAGCTGAATCACATACAATCTGGGAAAATAGTTATTTTTTTCTTTTAGCTCTTTGCTCAAACTGCTCTAAATGGAACATCCTTTTCACATATTTTTTCCCCATACCTCGCACTTATCAGCCTTCAGTTCTCAGATAAAAAGTTACTTTCTCAACAAAGCCTTCCTCAATCTCCCATTTGAGCCCAGTAGATCTCATTAAATTGTGATCTTCTCTTTCATGCCACTTCTTATAGTGGGTTGTGTGTGCTATGTTTCTGTAGTGTTTGTTATTTTTATTACATTTTAAAAATGGCTATCTCCCCCACGGCCCTGTTGCTCCCTGAGGGCAAAAGCTATTGTCTCCTTAGCCCATTATTTGTTTTCCAGAGTCAATACTGTGCCAAGCACACAGTGGACAATCCATAAATATCAGTTGAGTTAATTAAATTAGAAGAAATTTTGAAGGAGGAAGAAAGCTCAGAAGGCAGTCCAGGTGGTGTGAGGGAAGGAGATAGGGACAACCTTACCCTAACAAACTGCATTTATGGATATATAGAATTCCCAACAGTTAAACTACACTATTGCTATTTGCTCTTAGTATTCTAGTCAGTAAGGGCTCATCATCAGGATCTCTGCGGCTTGAGCAAAACTGAGGGTCGAGCTCAAACTATGACACATGGAAAGACCAAAGATCAGGCGTATATGGAAACAAGGCCCAAAGTAGTGTGACCTTAAATGTCATAACAGCTTTTAGAAAAGTCTCTCCTGACAGGGTTTAACCACAAAGAGAACAGGCTGGAGATTAGGATTAGTGTAAATGACTGGAGACAACTTTCTTCAATGGGTAAGCCCTGTCCTCATCCTAGGTTGATCCTTAACTTGCTGTGCGGCTTTAGAAAAGTGACATAATTTCTTTATCTTAATTCCTGAATACATGTAAAATGGGATAACAGTTATTATTAAGAACTTTAACTTGAGTTTTCTTATTTTTGTTAGCAAAAACTGATTGAAACAGGACCACTACTGCTCTTAAATTGTCTCTCTCTCCGTTTATGTGGATCCACAACAGGGGGACATTGGAAGACAAAAGTGCTAAAAGGTTTTCAGCATTTTCTGTATTCTCGACTCAGTTAGGTGCCTATTTATCCACTGCATTGGGTCCCACCACAATTGGATATATTTCTCTATTTCACAAACATAACTTTCTCCACTGAGTTAAAATATTTAAATTGTTACTCAGGCACCCAACTGCCGCACTGATATGAGGTCCAGTGACTGCCTTGCGGTGCTTCTCTAATGTTTTATTTCCCAAAAGAGACCATGGGCTTTTTTTCATCTAATGGGACGGTCAGTTCAGCTTCTCTTCCCAAGTGCAGATTGGAACATTTTTTGCTACCACATGGTATCTAATAAAGAAAAAGTTCTTCTCATTCCCATAAAGGCTCTTTCCACCTTTTTAAGGCTATTGTTGGGGGGCCCTGTGCTCTCCTCTATGGGTTTCTCATAGCCTGCATGACTGTGTTCAGTATTATTTCCTAGAACACTACCACTGAGTTGGGTTATAGGACCAGAGGAGTGATCTCCAGCATACCCAAAGTAGCTGTCCAAGAGCTTAGGCTTTTAAGCAAGGGGTTCGTAACATGTCTTAGTTCTATGGACACTTTGAACAGCTTGCTGAAGCCTCTGGATCTCTTCTCAAAATATTTCTTAAAGGTACAAAATAAAATACATAGAATTACTAAGGAAACTAGTTACACTGAAATTTGTTGATCAAAATATAATAAAATATAATAAATATATAATCAAAATATAATAAAATCCAAAAGTCTGATGTATACACTCCTTTATAATGCACAAAGCAACCAGATTCAGTGGCATTTCTACTAATATAATTTAAAAATAAGAGTAATGAGTGTTATTAATTGTTACTCATTTTAAGATATTTAGAAAAAGTATAATATGAGAAAATTATCTGTGATTTCTATTGGTCACAAAATCATAAAACCGCATTGTATATTTACAATGAAAATACTAAAATCAGTTAAATGCATTTTTCCCTATTCAAATGTATGAACATGAATTCTATTCTTGAGGCCCCAGGTTAAAAATGTCTGTTCTAACTTAGATCTTACTTCCCCTTTTCTTCAATGTAATTTTACCTTATGAGTCTCCTTATCATTTCCTTTTTTTTTTTTTTTTTTAAAGTTTGTTTATTTATTTTGAGAGAGAGAAGGAGCTTGTACAAGCAGGGGAGGAGAGAGAGAGAGAGAGAGAGAGAGAGAGTGAGAGAGAATCCCAGTCTCCAAGCTGTCAGTGAGGAGCCCAACTCGAGGCTTGAACTCACAAACTGTGAGATCATGACCTGAGACGAAATCGAGAGGATGCTTAACTGACTGAGCCACCAAGGTGCCCCACGAGTCCCCTTATCGTTTCTTGTTCCTGGTAATTCTCACAGACACCTTCGTTTATAACAATAAATCTCCTTAACTCTGAATCCCAGGAAATAGAGGAATATTAGTCAAAATCTTCCTAGGAGACCATGTACTTCTTAGACAATTTGATTCCATACCCCCTCATATGACCAGCTTTGCATAATCTATAATAGCTAGAGAGTCTATGAAGTGATGATCACTAGCAAAGACAGTAAATGAAATTTTGCCAGGTTAGAAGAGAACTCTATAGAAATGATAAATTTGAGACCCATAGAATTTATGCAACTTGCTCAATGTTACACAGCAGGTAGAAGGCAGAGAAGGCCAAATAAAGTTTTGAGAAATATCCTAAATTTCCCTTCTTTCAGCTATTCCATTTTGGTTTTTTTATGTAAGATAATTTATGTTCACACTGGTCTCAAGGTACTGAAAATATCAAAGAAACATCTGAAATATCAAAGAAAGGATTTTTTATTTTAGCTCTGTTTTTTGCTTATTGTATTTTATTCTACAATTTATTTCAATTTAGAAAGTGCTATCAAATTAAGACAGATATCAAACTTCTTGCTTGGAGCACTCTTTTTCCCAACCAGGATAGATTTAGATGACAGAGAATGTTTTGTATTTGCATATAGTTATTCAGTAGATGCCCCCAAACTTTGTCCTTAAGATGTAGTGGCTTTCTTGTAGAATATTAAAATCAACATGAACTTCAAACTTCATAGACTGAGAAAAAAATGGGTCTTATGTACTTTCCAAGTCAAAAGATATGGAAATTACATCTCTATTCTTTGGGGAATGCTATATATACATTTACAGTCCATATTACATATTTTTAAATTTGTTTACATGTTTACTTAATGTAGTTTTTCTCTGGAAAGACTGGGGATCACTAACATGAATTACTCCTCCCCCCCTCCCCCCACATATTAAATGGACAAATCTCATCATCAACGTATGGTCAGGAACAAAGAATCTTCAAATCTGATTGTTATCACGTAAAAGTGTTGAGTCATCATTGACATTCTATAAACACATCCCCCTTTTGAGTGGGTCACTCCTTGCTATTCACATTTCCCGAATGTTCAGAGGGAGAGATCTTGCCTATGGCAAAGGTGGGATGCAGATGTAAAAGTTCCAAGATTATTGTTGAGATAAGCTTTTCATTAAGTGCATGACTAGTGTCTCCTCCTTTTACTGTTCTCTTGGTCTGGTGTTAGATTGAAGAAATGGATCTTACATGTAGTATGTAAAGTGCTTCCCTGGTTTGAAAAGTGCCTGACCTACCTAACTGGATGACTTATATTATGTGGTGGGGGAAAAAAAAATCCTGGTTTAAGAATTAGGTCCAGGGCAACAGCTTTAACATGAGTATTTGCTATTATCTTTCCTCTCCTCTACTAGATTTGAACCTCGTAAGAGAAGACAGCCATTTTATTCATTTTTTTATGTCTGGCCTGACCTTTTTTAAAATTTTAATTTATTTAAACAGCTTCATTGTGATATAATTCATATTCCACGCAATTCACTGATTTAAAGTGTACAACTTGGGGTGCCTAGGTGGCTTAGTTGGTTAAATGTCTAACTGTTGGTTTCGGCTCAGGTCATGATCCCAGTGTGGTGGGATGCAGTCCTGAATCAGTCTCCTTGCTGATTGTGGAGCCTGCTTGGGGTTCTCTCTCTCTCCCTCTCTCTCTGCCCCCTCCCTCTCCCCTGCTCACTCTCATGCATGTGTGTGCTCTCCCCCTCTCCAGAAAAGTGTACAATTTAATAGTTTTTAGTATATTCACCAAACAACCATCACCACAGTCAATTTTAGAACAATTTATCACCTCAAAAAGAATCCCATACACTTTTAGCAATCACACTTTTATCTCCACACTCTGTTTCCAGCTCCAAGCAACCACCAATCTACTTTCTGTCTCTATTGATTTCCCTATTCTGGACTTTCATATGAGTGGAATCGTAGTGTGAAGACTTTTGTGACTGGCTTCTTTTCTTAGCACAATATTTTCAAGGTTCACTTATGCTACAGCATATTTCAGTACTTCATTCCTTCCCATGACCAATTCATATTCCATTGTATGGCTATCCCATATTTTGTTTATCTGTTTTTCCACCGACAGAGATTTTGATTGTTTCCAACTTATGACTATTCTGAATAATGCTGCTATGAACAGTCATGTACTAGTTTTTGGTGTAAACATGTTTTCATTTCTTTTGGGGTATACTTTGAGGGGTGGCATTTCTAGGTCACATGATAATTCCATGATTAGTTTGAGGAACTTCAGGACTGTTTTCCAAAGTGGCTGTACCATTTGATATTTCTACCAGCAGTGTATGAGGGTTCTGATTTCTCTACATCCTCACCAACATTTGCTGTTATCTGACTTTTTGATCTAGTGGGTATGAAGTGGTATGTCATTGTGGTTTTGTTTTGCATTTTCCTCAGGATGAACAATGTTGAACATCTTTTCATGTCTTTTTGGCCATTTGTAATTGCTACCTGAAGTAATGTCTATTAAGATTCTTTGCTTATCAGGTAATTTTTTAAGTGTCATTGAATTGCACTGATCCAGGTTCTTGACAAGGCTTTGTCACTAACTCATATACCAAAAAATGGATCTCTTAAACTGTCTCTGTCACTATTTTTTTTTTTTTTTCGTCCTTAATGTGGCAGTGGGAATTCTCATCCATCTTAAGCAGCTATTGTAAAGACTAGGTGAGAGAGCATATATGAAGGCACTTTATAAATCATAAAGAGACGAGAAATCTAGGTTATTAAAGAGCTATCAAGGTGACAAATGTATGGGGCAGGGTTTCTTTTTTCTTACAAAAATTTCAAACTTCTGTATCAAAGTACAATCAATTGTAAAAATGAAGATACCATTTAAATAATAAAGTCATCAAAATGGTGATATCCTATCAACATTAGGAATCAGAAAAGATTCTTAAATCATTTATATTGAATGATTTTATGTTTACAAGAGTTGCAAAGATAACAGAGAGTTCCTTATTACCTTTCATCCTGCTTCTTCTAATGTTAATATTTAACATAATCGTAGTATACTGACTACAACCAGGAAATGACTACTGGTAAAATATTAACTAAACTCCAGACATTATCACTAGTGTCCTGTCCTGTTTCTGTTCCAGGGTTTGATCCAGGATCCATGTTGCATTTAGTCGTCATGGCTTCTCGGTCTCCTGCAATCTGTGACAGTTTCTCAGTTGTTCCTTGTCTTGCTTGACCTTGATGGTTTTGAGGAGCACTGGTCAGCTCTTTTGTAGGATACTCTTCAACTTGGGTTTTTCTGATGTTTGCTCATGATTAGCTTGGGGTTATGGGCTTTAGGGTTAACTACTACAGAGAGGAAATGCTCTTCTCATCCTATTATATCAGAGAGTACATGATGATATGTTTTATTACTGATGATGTTAACCACCGTTACTTGGTTAAGGTAGAGAAGAGTTTTAATGTTTAAAAATATTCATTCTCCACAGTCTTGCCAAGAAAGGATTAGATCCCAAACATGTTTCCCTAAAGTCATTAATAAAATGAGTGTGGTAGCTGCTATCCCACTGTACAAAATTAATATAAAGAACAAAAGAGAAAGAGGAGATAGAGGAGGAAGGCAGGGGACAGAAATTTGCATCTGGGTTCCAGGGAGATCACCCTATTAGTATGCTGGCCGTTGGGCCCAAGGGAGTATACAGCTGAAATGAAAGGGAAGTCATAGAAACCAGGCATGGCCTTGAGCAAGCTGTTTTTCAAAGATAAAGTTGAAACCGAAGATCTTCCCCCAAAATACAACAGACCTTTTTCTTTCTTTTTTTTTTTTCCCTTCCAGAACTTGGTCTCTCTCCCCACCACATTTTATCAACGTGTCTCAGCTTGCCGAGCTTCAGGCACTAATGCGTCTTTAGAGTAAGTGTTTGGTGGCCTTTTTAACATCTACTGGCACCTGATACCTGCCAGGCTCTTTACACAAGCTAATTATAATCCTTAAAACATTCCAAAAAGGTAGGTTTGTTTCTTATTATCATTGTACAAATAGAAAAACCAAAAAACAAAATGACTTCTGAAGTCTAATACCATTTAGAAAATTCCAGGACCCAAATTAAAATGCAAGTCTGTCTGACTCTGAAACTGTTGTTCTTTTTCTTTGACTCACCAACCAATCTTGGGTCTCTTCTACCTAGTCTTTCATGTATTATCACATCCTAGAAAAAGTGCTTCCCTTCATAGAAATATAAACTATTGTATATGTATATATGTATGTACATTTATATTATATATTTATATTATATATTTTAGTTTTTAAATTATAAAAGCTATAAACAAATTTGCCCTTTTGAAAATGATTCATACTGCATGGAACTACATAAAGTAAAAATGAACATCTACCTGTTCACCCCCATTCCCATATCAATAGTTTCATATTCATCTTTCTGGCCTCCTTTATATATATAAATGTTTTTATATTTACATATAAATATGTTTTTATATACATAAGTCTTATTTTCTTAATATCACCATCACAATATAATACTTTTTTCTTTAATTTGAGAGAGAGAGTGAGAGCAGGATAGAGGGGCAGAGGGGGAGAGAGAGAATCTTAAGCAGTTTCCATGTTCAGCATGCAGCTCCACACAGGGCTCAATGCCACGACCCTATGATCATGACTTGAGCTGAAATCAAGCATTGGATGCTCAATTGACTGAGTCACCCAAACACCCCAATACTCTTTGATTAAAAACTTAACCATAAAAACAAAAGAAAACAAACAAAAAACCATATGTCTTGAAGTATGAGTTTTACCTCTTTATTTTTTAATTTATTTTTAACTGAAGCATAATTGGCACACAATAGTACATTAGTTTCAGGTATACAACCTAGTGATTCAACAACTCTGTATGTTATGTGGTGTTCAGCACCAGTATAACTCTCATCTGTCACCATACAACACTATTATAATACCATTGACGGTATTCTCCTTTATTTTTTTTTAAGTATTTATTTTTGAGAGAGAGAGAGAGAGAGAGAGCGAGCAAGAAGGGGAGGGAAAGAAAGAGAGGGTGACAGAGGATCCAAAGTAGGATCTGTGCTGACAGCAGTGAGCCCGATATAGGGCTCAAACTCATGAACCTGAGTCAAAGTTGATCAATCAACTGAACCACCCAGCTGCCCCCTCTTTATTTCTTGAGATGTTAAGAAATATTTCATAGTATAGATGAACCATACGTTTTGATATATTAATAAAGGATCACTAAAAATTCTTATTAGAAGATTACAGCCCAAAGGATAAAAACTATGCTTTGAAACTTTAGGCATTACAACCAGCTGGGAAAGGAGATGTTTGAAAGCGTTTTGGGGCATGTAGTAATATAGATTAGTTCTTAGTATGCAGACCTTGAATCCAGCCTGCCTGGCTTCTTATCCCAGGTACAATGTGTACTTGGTATATGAACTTGGGTAAGTCAAATTCTATGATTAGTTTTGTTTTCTAACAAATGCAGATAATAATTACTTCACAGAGACATAAAAAAAGTTATAATGAGGATTCAAAATGTAGTGCATATGAAAGACTCAAAACAAAGTCTGGGACATAATATGGACACATAAATGTAACTATTTCTCTTATTGTCATTTTTGGCCATGAACATCCAAGACTATTTTGAGGGAATTTTTAAAGACCTTGGTTCTCACTGTGGAAACGCAAGTTGGGATGGATATTTCAAATTCTCGCCAAACCCCCTTTGTCAGTTTAAGCCTGGGAACCATCAATTGGATCCTCATATCTGGAATTTAGAGAATTTGGGGACAGTTATGCAAAATGTATGGGAAGAGACACCCTGGAGGCTATTTGTGAATAGCAATAATGGTGGTTTTCTAACCAGAATAACTAGGATGTTCCCAAGGTGTCCTCTGCCCGTGAATCAACTTGCTTTGATGGGGCTTGTTTCCTGACCTTTAAGTCTCCAGCCCTTAGTTAATTTTGTGAGCTGCTTGGTACTCTTCCAATGAATCCATTTTCTCCTTAGAAAAAATTTAGTTTCTGTAGTTTGCAACTAAACACCTTGATGGTTCCATATCTTCTCTGTACTGTTCTTTAATCTCACTATTCACTCAAAACATTCACTGAAGCCTTCTTACATATTGAAAGAAAAGCTACAGCACGTGATTTTGCTTCTCCTTAATAAATTTAAGAATGTGTGTAGGAAATACACATTCACATTAGGATCCCCTGATCAAACTGCAATGGGTTTTTGGATCTGTCAGTGGATTTAGGGCATTTTTACCAGTCAGAATCATGAGATTGCATATCTATAAACACACACGTCTCGGGGAAAAAAGTCACTTTAAGCTAAACAAGAGATTAAGTGGCTACTTATCAACATTTTAAAGAGTTTTTGCATTCAGTATTTATTTCTCAACCATTTTGCATGTGAGAAAAGCATAATCAGCTGGTGTTGTCTGGGTGTAATAACTTGGCAATTTCTGTTCATGTTTGAGTTTCTGTGGGAACTCCCTGTCAAACTGGCATTGGATTGTGCTTTTGGCTAGGGCAGTCTCTCTATTTACAGTGACTTCTGCCTGATGTAATACCATCAGCCTAAGAGTATTTCTCTCTGATCCCATTCAAATCCAATTTTACATCTACTAAATGGAAGCCTCAGGTTAAATATCCTTACATGATTTCATTTTTATCTTAGTTCCCAGCTTTAAAGATTAGCTCACTTAATCTTTAACTACTTGACCCATTTATTAGGACACTTTGGTCTGACACTCTTAACTTTCCATGACTTCTTGATTCTTGGCTCTGTTGTAATTTGATTCTTTCTCACGTTAGTGACTCTGTAAATGCTCCTAGTATGGAGATGATGCCATTTACCAACAGAATGTCATTGCACTGAAGGTGTTCTGATACTTGCCTCTAGTTTATGGCCACTGCCCATCATGAACTAGCCAACCTTTTTAATAAAAGACATTTTAAGCAATGTATTTCTTGATGTTGAATATACATGATAAAGATAGTTTTTAAAGAATATTGTGGTGTATAGGAGTGTGTGGGTGGCTCAGTCGATTAAGTGATGGACTCTTGATTTCGGTTCAGGTCATGATCTCATAGTCATGAGATCAAGCCCCTGCGTCAGGCTTGCACTGAGCATAGAGCCTGCTTGGAATTCTCTCTCTCTCTCTCTCTCTCTCTCTCTCTGCCCCTTCCCCACTCATGTTTTCCCTCTGTCTTTCTCTCAAAATCAATCAATAAACATTAAAAAAAGAATATCGTGGCTTATAATGACTACTTTTTATCAGGGCACCAGTGGATAAAGGCAGTCAGCAGGAAGAAATGAAAAATTTACAAATATATACTATAAACAAAGAGACTCAAGTGCATTCAATTAATCCAAAACACTGTTCCTTTTAACAACTTTTCACCCACAAAGATCAGTTTTCCCTTTGGAGGTTTTTTGCTCGTTGAGAGCTTTTCTGCACTCTAAAATTGTGTATAATTTATCAATGTGATTCTTTACACTTTTCTATTTTCCAAATTTTCTAAAACTACTGTGCATTATTTTTACACTAATAAGGAAACTAAAAACATTATTTTAATATGTTGTTGGGTCATAGAGATCAGAAGGGATATAAAAGACAGTTAAAATCTTTGAAAACTAGCTCAAAAGGAATTCTTATTTCTCATTAATGGAAAAGATAAAAGACCTTAGAACTTAAATCTTGAAGACAAATAAAAGATATTTAAAAACCTTGATGTACCTTACCTAGCTTCAGGATACTTATAACTTTGGAAAAATTCTGTGCCTTGAAGTATACCGACTCATTATCTAATTTCCAATCCTGTAACAAAATTCACCTATTATACAAATAGGTAAACATGTGGAGCTATTATTTAATATTTAGACAGAGAACTACAGACATTATTGATTCATGAGTATGTTGATGACAGACCTCTTCAGTTACAATGTAACTGAATCATCATTAATGGAATGATAGATGGTATTGTCTCAGAAAAATAGATCTATATCATCTTCTGTACTGTTAGGTAGGTAAATGGAATATCATCACAATGGAAAGTTTTATTTTTTTTTTGAGCATTTTCTTTTGGATTGTAGCTGCTATTAAAGAGGAGTCAAGGGGTGCCTTGGTGGCTCAGTTGGTTAAGCATCCAGCTCTTGATTACAGCTCAGGTCATGATTTCACACAGTTTGTGGATTCGAGCTCACATCAGACTCTGGAATTCTCTTTCTCCCTCTCTCTCTGCCCCTCCCTGCTTGCACTCTATCTCAAAAATTATAAATAAATAAATAAATAAATAAATAGTCAAGTATTTGGGAAAAAATAGGAGAGTGATGTGGAAAAATGAAATGCTCCTAATAATTTCTGTCCGGTAAAAATCAGACAGTGAGCACAGACCTGGCATATAAAGAAGTCTTGTCTGTACTATTCATTGATATTTTAAAAGTCCATTTGTGAGACTTATGACTAGCGAATGGATATTCATGAACTGATCTTTTCTCAACCAAGGAAAATCTACAGTTACCTCCAATTTAAGTTGAAAATTAAGAGGATAAATATATTGTTATCATACAATCCATCAATTCTACTTCTGGGTATAAACCCAAAATAACTGAAAGCAGGGACTAGAACAAATATTTGTGTATTAATGTTCATGGCAGCATTATTCACAATACCAGAAGGGAGAAGAAGCAACCAAATATCCACTCATGGATGAATGGATAAACAAAATGACTATAACTTAAAAAAGAATGAAATTCTGATAGATCCTACAACATGGATGAACCTTGAGGACAACATGCTGAGTGAAATAAGCCAGACACAAAAGGACAGATGTTGTATGATTCCATTTATAGGAGGTACATTGAGTGGTCAAATACATAAAAGACAAAAAATAGAATGATGGTTGGAAAAGCCGGGAGAAGGAGGAATAGAGAGTTATTGTTTAATGGTTATAAAGTTTCAGCTTGAAAAAACACTGAAAAAAGTTGTGGAACTGGATGCTGGTGCTGATTGTACAACAATGTGAATGTAATTTAATGCTGCCGAATTGTATACCTAAAAATGGCTAAAGTGGTAAGTTTTATGTTATGTATATTTTGCCACAATTTAAAAAAGTTATTTCCTCTGGGGTGCCTGGGTGGCTCAGTCAGTTAAGCATCTGACTTCAGCTCATGTCAAGATCTCACAGTTCCTGAGTTTGAGTACCCCGTTGGGCTCTGCACTGACAATGCGGGGCCTGCTTGGGATTCTCTTTCTGCCCCTCCCCTGTTCTCTCTCTCTCTTTCTCTCTCTCTCCCTCTCTGTCTACCCCTCCCCTGTTCATGCTCTCTCTCTCTCTCAAGAATAAATCAATAAACATAAAAAATAATAAAAAAGTTATTTCCTCACTATGACTTCAACATTAATGAAGGTTATGAGATATCTTGTGATCACAAACATAACATTAAAGTACTTAACATGACATATAGCATCTAGCATTTGCAAATAATTAATTCACCACCTCTTCCTTCTAACTATTCTCCTGTCTCAGGCTGGAAAATAAAGCACCTTCTGTCACTTTCTGGACATAATTTTTATTAATGACTACTCTGCTTCCAGCACCTTTCAGGGCTTGCGTTAATGTCTCCTTCACTTTATAACCCAAGGTAATGCCAGGGGAGCCGCTGCTGCCCTCACTCAGCTCTTTCAGTTTAGAATTTTTCCAGAGCAAACAAAATCTTTCAACAAACCACTGTCTCACCTTAGGAAAAACCATCAGTGCCAGTAGTGCAGGGATTAGGGAAATCAAAAATTAAAAAGAATTTTGCAATATGAATTTTGCATCTAGGTTGGCTTTCCTAATTAAAAACAAAAAAGTTTCTGGTACCACCATTTTAAATTTGAATATTTTAAGATCCTGTTGGGATGGTTTCACGGTTCACTGTTCATCTGTGACACATCATCATGGCAACTCATTTAAAAAATGTTTTCATTTCAATAAAAGAAATGTTTAGTTCTGGCTATTTTTTTCTTCCTTTCCCATGTTCTTTTTCTTTCTGCTTTCATTTTTTCCTCCTGCAATTCTCTTTAAATAAAAGCACAGTTTGTATAACAAAAAATTGAACTCAACAGAATAACTAGGTTTTGGGGGCATTGTAATATTGGGATTTTGAACTGGAGTGGATCATCACTTCTGCAAGTCAGATATTTTTAATATAATTACTGTGTTGTGCATTTCACTCATAAATGTGGTATCAAAACCCTCAGTGTTCAGATTATACTATCCCAAATGTGAAAACATTTATGAAATCTAGTTGCTTTTAAAGAACATCTTTTAATTTCATTGTTAAAACTCTACATGACCCATCAAAGTATATTTGTTACCACAAATATAACAGAAAATTATAACTAACTCTAAAATATGTCAGCTTCTTTGTGAAGGTTTTATGATGTTGTTGCCTATTTTTTTTTTTTAATGCTTTTGTTTTTCTCCCAAGGTTATTTGTTTAGTTGACAGAATTGTGTTTTACTATAAGAATTTTGATTTCGAAGGGTGCCTGGGTGGCTCAGTTGGTTAAGCATCTGACTTTGGCTCAGGTCATGATCTCACGGTTTATGAGTTCAAGCCGCATCGGGCTCTGTGCTGACAGCTCAGAGCCTGGGGCTTGCTTGGGATTCTGTGTCTCCCTTTCTTTCAAACCCTCCCTTTCTCTCAAACCCTCCCTCACTCGTGCTCTGTCTCTCTATCTCTCAAATAAACATTAAAATTTTTTTTAAAAATTTGATTTTGATGTGTACCACAAAGAAGTATCTTAGTGTCTCTCTCACTCTCAAAATAAATAAATAAAACTAAAAAAAAAAAAAGAATACTTAAAAAAAAGTATCTTAGCTATTTATAATTTTGAATATATAATGACCTTAATCTTATCCTTTAAAAATAAATATATCTTTGCAGTGCCTGGGTGGTTCAGTTGGTTGAGCATCTGACTCTTGATTTTAGCTCATGTCATGATCCCAGGGTGGTGGATGGAGCCCCACTTCAGGTTCTATACTGAACGTGGAGCCTGCTTGGGACTCTCTCTCTCCCTCTCTCTCTCTCTTTCACTGTCCATCTGCCGCTCTCCCCAACTCATGTGCTCTCTCTCTCTCCCAAATATAAATAAATAAATAAGCAAACAAACAAATAAATATTAAATAAAAATAAAAATAGTCTTTTAAATAATCTTCCTAGAAAAAAATGAAATAGCAAAATAAATTCAGTATACAATTTGAAGGAAATAATTTTTATTCTTTTTGAAGAAAATAAAATTTATATTCTTCCCTAAACCTCCATGTATTACCACTAGAATTATTTAAACAATAAATTTGATGAAACATTTGACTAATATTTTCCTTGTTATGATTCCAATATTAGCTCTAATCATCTATAGAGTTGTTATTCATGTTATCTTTATTTCAGTATAAAATTCCTTTGGATCCTCTGGAAAGTTAGTAAGAACTGATCATTTTCCACTTATGAAACTATATTTAGTAGAAGAGATTCCTAATTTGAAACTGCATGTAAAATAAAAACAGCATTACAGTGACATTGAATTCTTTTCAAAATATTTGTTAAGTTTTTTAAAGCATAGTTGAGAATCTTCTCTTCTCATACTGTTTACAATGATAATGCCATAGGAGCAAAGGTTGAGCTTACATCTTGTCTTTTCCCTTTGTTCCTACCTGTTTGGTGAGGGCAGAATAGGGAGTGAGGGGGCAGTGTTTGGAGGGGAAGATGGTTAATGGTTCTGAGTCCCTTGTGAGGTAATTAGAGAGGTATGCCTCTGCACATCTTGGGATTGAGGAAGAATTGATCTTTTTCTGATCTCTTCCATCTCAGATGACTTTTGTATTTTTTATCTTTGGCTATAACCATGATGGCAGATTGATTTGGTAATGCTTAGTATTACCAGGGACACTCTTTAGTAATATTCAAGTAAAGCCAACCATTCTGTCCCTTGCTGGACCATCCTAAAAAAAAAATGCTCAATTAAAATTCCCTTGCTCTACAAATACTAACTTTCCTCTTTGCTAGAATCTGAGGATGGTGAGAGAATGTGCTTTGTTAGGGGGCTACTTAGCTCTGAGTTTTATTTTTTTTTATTTTTTATTTAAAAAAATTTTTTTTTTTTTACATTTATTTATTTTTGAGACAGCATGAACGGGGGAGGGGCAGAGAGAGAGGGAGACACAGAATCACAAGCAGGCTCCAGGCTCTGGGCCATCAGCCCAGAGCCTGACACGGGGCTCGAACTCACGGACCGCAAGATCGTGACCTGAGCTGAAGTCTGACGCTCAACCGACTGAGCCACCCAGGCGCCCCAGCTCTGAGTTTTAGAATATAAAGATGAAACTGAATTCTACAAGTTCTAGTTACCAAGTTCTAGAATCTAGTGGAATCTAGTTCTACAAGTTCTAGACTTCTCCTGTGACATAGGATGAATACGTAACCCCAACCATCTTATAAATGTGGGTCATTGCATTTATAGGGGAATGGTATTAGAAAAACTATTCAAAGTTTATGTCCTCTATAAGATAGCTAAGTATGAAATTTTTGTACACATATGGATAAAGAATTAAACTCAATGGGGAAAAGCAAATGTCTGTTCATTTTATTACTGACCCTTCTTGTCATTCAGGATAAGTCATTTCTCTAGTTTGTGCACTATTTTCCCTTCTGACAAATCATGATAACCTTATAAAGAGGAAAGACCTCTGGAATTAGAACTCTTTTAAAATAACAACTTTTGAACAACTTGAGCAAGTTAGATAATTTTCTGAGCTTCAATTTATCATTAATAAGTTGATACTTACATTGTACAGATAAAATAAGAGTGGTCTACTATAGTGATTGGTGCAAAGTAGTTTGTTAGTAGATGTTAGTTTTTATTTTATCTACTCGACACATTTTTAGTGGTCCTGACAAAACACATAAGAGAGTGCTTTGGAGATCTAGGATTAATTTTGGATTGATGTATCAATACATAATGGAAACTTGGATCCATTTTTATTCATTCATTCATTCACATATGGACGCAATGATTATTTTGGTTAGAAACAAACAACTGAACCAAAAATTGGTCAGTCTAGCATTTTCAGCTATATTTAGGTTAAAATAAAAAGACAAAAATCATGTGGAAGGGTGACTAAGTTGAATAATAATTTAACTACCTATGGTTTATTCATATGACTTCATTATATGGTATCTAAAAATATTAATCATTAGTTGTTTGCCACCATTTTGTGTGAGGATCTGTCCTTAGTATTAAAAATACTCCCCAAACTATGTATAATCTGGTAGCTTTAGGATCTATTGGTTGAGAAGATGCATAATAAAAAAGCTAGTGAGACTTCTACTTTTCCGTGCATTTGTATTTCAGTTATCTTATCACAGGAGTATATGTACAAGTCCTGTATTTCAGTGCATATTTACTAAAGCTGGGGCTTATTATTGAACATATATAAAGGTAATTTAAAGGCAAAATGGAGAAGTGTTTTTATTAGTTTTGTGCAAATATAAACCTACTTTTTCCATGATCTTTAGAAAGTCATGGAAGGAGATTTGAATGCAATAAATTTATTCATCCATTCATTCCCTCATTCATTCTTTCAAAAACTGCTCATAAGCCAAGGTGCTCAGGATGTAATGTGAACTAAAACAGAGATGATCTCCTCATGGTACTTTTGGTGGGAAAGACAATTAACAAACAAAACATTTTATTATATAATTTAGCAATAATAGTAATAGCAAGTAAGTAAGGGTTAAAAGAATGAGAGATGTGTTTGTGTGCAAGTGTGTGTGTGTGTGTGTGTGTGTGTGTGTGTGTGAGAGAGAGAGAGAGAGAGAGAGAGAGAGAGAGACAGAGAGAGAGAGAGATTGGCAGGGTTGGGGTGGGGAAATATTTCAGGGAAAATCTAATGAAGTGACCAACATCTAAGCAGTTTAAGTGTTCTGCACCCAATTCCAATATGGTGGTGGGGTTTTCACACCAATAAGCAATTCTTGAACATTAGCTGGGTGTCCTACAATTCAACTCCGTTCTGACCCTATCAAAGGAGATTGCATCAGATTCCACAGATTATGGACTCAGTGACACAAGACTACCTTTCACTTCAAATGCTGAATGGAAGCCCATGTTAGCACCTTTCTCTGACCACCAGTTGTAGATTGAATGTTCCAAGGACTCCCTCCACAGATTCAATTTATTTGCTACAACAGCTCACAGAATTCAGGGAAACATTTTACTCATCAGATCGCCGGTTTATTATAGAAGGATATAACTCAGGAACAGTCATATGTAAGAGCTGCATAGGGCAAGGTATGAGGGAAGGACAGGGAGTTTCCATGCTCTCTGAGTGTGCCACAAGCTCATCAACTGAGAAGCTCTCTGAACCCTGTCTTTTTGGGGTTTCGTGGAGCCTTTGTTACATAGGGATGGTTGATAAAAGCAATGGCCATTCACTAACGCTTCTCCCTTCCTGGAGGTTGGGTGTGAGACTGAAAGTTCCAACCTTTTAATCACATAACTCCATTAGCAGCAGCCCCTATCCTTAGGTGTAGTCCCAAAGTCACCTCATTAACACAACAAGATACATGTATTTCTCTCATCCCTTCAGAAATTCCAAGGGTTTGAGCAGACCTGTGCCAGGGAGAGGTTGAATATCAAATACATATTTCTTATTATAAATCAGAATACCACAGTCCACCTCCTAGTCTTTGAGAAAAGATCCCTTAGAGCAAAAACAGTCATAAAACCCAAAAGATACTGGCATATTACTAGAATCTCATTCAGTCATTAATCACTATTCCAGTTCATCATCATATCTTATGGAAATGCCTAGGGCAAGACCACTCAGGTTTGCAGGCTTCCATTCCACCTTGTCAGGTTCCAAAAGCAAAAGTGGTCTCAGTCATAATATGGCTTACCCTTTCAGGCGTCTGGTATCATCGAGTTAAAGGAAAATATCATCTCTTGCTCTGGACCTCTTCCAAGGTGTTAATGTAATAATGAATTTCCCTCGTTACATAACCCACATACTCATTTCTTTCTTATGAATCATCCCTGTTTCCAACATTTGTGGTTGCAACCCTGGTCCTGTGACCAATACATGAGGTAGTGGAGGAAAATGTTGAGGTGATGTGGGGAAGAAGATTTAAAAACTATGATTGTTATACTGGAGTCCTCCCAGCTTTGGAAAGATTTGCACTGTCATACTAGCATCCTTCCCCACCCGTACCTCCCCAGATCTACCAGAAAAAAATCAAATCTGGTGGGGTACTTTTTAGTGAGCGCACAACTTGTGAAGGTGTGTAAACCAGCACTTTGTTGGTATCTCTTATTTTAGACAAGCAGTGTTTTAATTGCTCACTCCAATTCTCTAACTACCACTCTGTGGAGGATAGCTCTTTGTCTATTGTTGGATTTCATGGACTGTAAAGTATGGTCTTTGGTCTAAGGAAATGACAGTTGGCCATTACAACTGGTGTGATATCTTTTGTTTGGTTCTTTTATTGTACTCTGAGCATGTGTCTCTGTCCACTGGGTCAGCAAAGCCCAACGCTAAGCCAGTATCTATTCCTGTCAAAATCCATTTGTAGCCCTCAAGGCTACCAGTAGCAGTCTGATTCGCCAGCTATGATCAGGGCCTTCCCACAAGGGAATCTGACACATAGCCATCTGCAGTCTCTGCCTCTCTTGTTAGCAGACAGAACAGTTCTTATTGCCATGTGGTGTCTCAGGGAAGCAAGAGGACTCTAATTAGATTTAGCCCATCTCTGTACTACTGCCATACCCCCATATCCACTTATTTCAAGGACCCACATTGCTGCCTCAGGGGAGCATGTTGGATATCTGCTGTCAATTCCAGTCACTTTCCAAACCTAGAAAGTAGTTCTTCTAATGGGCATCCACCTGTCCTGCTTTAACACACTCCACTAATTTCCATAGAGCCATGCTCCATAAGGTCATCCCTTTAATAGACCAGGTTTCCATTGCCCCTCTGCCCAGCCATATGGCCATCCCACTGACCACTGCCCATGAGTCAGTAAAAACCCAAACATATGGTCTTTTCCCAGTGTTCAGTTCTTCTATCACCGCTAGGAAAACAGCACACCAAGCTGACCTTTCTTACCTTCTTCAATCAGAGTGGAGGATTTACAAACAAGATGTTGTTGTTCATTCACTTGGGAACTGCCAGCCACAAACAAAGAAGCTCTTCGTCAGTCAGTCCAGAGCTCTTATAGATATTGCCTAAGCAACAAAAGAATCCAGAAGTTCCTCTCACACAGTTCCAGAGTCCATCCTGGAGAAAAGAAGCTTCCTGCCCACGAGTATCTCTCTTGCATTCTCCTCACAGCAAGATTATGTATAAACGATTTCCATATTATTATGGAACTTTTCTGGGTACTGCCATCCCCAATAGAGCATTTCTCCAACATCATCCTAGACATGGCTATTTCAGATTTCAAAATTGCTTTCGTTTTCAGTCATTGGTAGCTTCCATTAATGCCTGATAGCAAGGTAGTAAATGCCACTCAAGTGGAAATTCTCTAATTCAAAGCCCCAGTGGCCATCCCTGGAAGGTGCTCATGGGCATTTGTTCGAAATTAATGTTGAGGTTCCATACAAAGCTATCACACAGAGAATTTGTATCTACCCTTGTTCCAGGTATTATTCCACACTGTCTGGGCTTGGGTAATCTTACTCGTTTTCATTTAGCATGTCCAATAAACATCATTTGAAGGGCTAATTTACATGTCTTCTGTTTTGTAATACTAGATGGAGGAAATATTCTCCAGTCAGATACAATCTCCATCTCCATAATATAATAAGGTAGAAGATATACAACCACTTCACATAAAGCCAGTTCAAACTTGTCAATTCTTTTGACATTAGTAAAAAGAAGGTAATAAAAATAAGGTAAAAAACATTTACCTTAATTCCATCAAACCTTACATTCCTAAATGTGTCTTCCTTTAGGACTTCAACAAGTTTTGGTTTTACAATACTAGGTCAGGGGATTTTTCCCCAGTATAACAGAATATCCATTCCCTTAATACATGCACGCAAAGGAGACACAACTTCCTTATATAAAACTTGCTTAAACATTCTTATTTTCATAATCTTATCAACCAATCAGTCTAATTATAGTTCTAGTCAGGGCTTCCCCAATGGGCTTTGAGACCACAGTTCCTGGGACTTCTGTGGTCAAGGAGTCCTGGAAACTTATTTTCTCCACCCCCGACCATTTTACCTATTCTTGTGCAAATGGTTTGAGTCCCCAGGGAGGGGTTGAGCCTGGTGACTCTGGCCTTTTTTATTAGTCCTTTCCTTAATTAGTCTGCCTAATCACTGCCCCAAGCGATTGATTACTCCTCAGATTTCTCATAGTAATTTCTACCTTCAAATTTTTAAGATTTCTTCAACCAAGGATATATACATCCAACTTATATTTGGCCCTATAATGTTGGGAGACTAGCAGGCAGTCCCTTTGGCAACAAGTATTAAAAACTTTGTTTTAGGGGTGCCCGGGTGGCTCAGTCGGTTAAGCGTCTGACTTCAGTTCAGGTCACGATTCTGTGTCTCCCTCTCTCTCTGCCCCCCCCCCCCCTCTCCTTCCCCTCCACCGTTATCATTTACTACTTTTATCAGCGCAGATC
>NW_026057580.1:17584912-17603866 GCF_023721935.1 Panthera uncia
CCCCCCCCCCCCCCCCCCCCGTTCATGCTCTGTCTCTCTCTGTCTCAAAAAGAAATAAACGTTAAAAAAAATTTTTTTTTAAAACTTTGTTTTAAACTCATCAAAGTTTGTTTTATTTATCCCTGATGGCAATGCTTCCTTAACTCCTTAGAACACAATCTTTCTTTGACTGGTAAACAATGTCTCTCATACCCTTCAGTATTAAATGTGGTGTTCTTTGTGAAACTTCTCCAGGATTCCTAGATAGTTAGTAACCCCCACCCTCTATGTTTCTAAACACACCCCCCCCCCACTCTGTTTTTCCTTCACATTTTATTATCATTAACTGATAACAACCCTGTCTTTCTTAAAGGATACAAGCAGTATTAGGGCAGAAACCATTTCATTTATCCTCGTGTTCACAGCACATACCATACTGTCTGTCTTATAGCATCGGTTCAATTAATGTCTAGTGACATAGAAAAGGAGAGAAGGAAGAAATAAAATGCAAATAAATGTAAAATGTAGAGGAAACATAGTACCAAAACTGTTAGTGTAAGTGAATATTGTTGGCTTCTTTATAGAGGATATTAGGTTATATTGTAAAGTGGTTTCATGTTTTATCCCTTGTAATACAAAACCCCTAAATGTCAGATATTAGAGGGAAATTTATACACAGCTGAAATGATACAGAGAGTACTGGTTAAAAAACAAAACAAAACACTACATATAAATAGCTCCCTTTTTATAATGTTGTCCAGAGTTGACTGTTGCTTTTAAGGCTGATCTTGGCAATGCTGCGTGGAGTCAGTTTTCATCTTAGTAGATGATGAGAGCATCATGTAGGTAGCGGCCACAGGTGAGCAGCCCCCAAGGGCATCACTTGGCATATTGATATTCTGAATTAAAAGATACTGAAGAAACAGCCAGTACAAGAAGAAAGAACACTCTGACAGCCCCTTTGTTTCCAAAAAGCAGAAGATAAATCTCCATGTCAAAGGAACTATTCCAGTACCAGAGATAAAGAGACATCCTTATCACATAGATAGAGAATTCAGAGTTGAGAAGCCCCTATTGATAAACCGTGTACTTGTACTAATTTACTACTGCAGCTCAAATGCTATTTAGATTTTTTGCCAGTCCAAGCTCCCAACATAAGTCACCTTTGCTCTGTCAGTTTCTCACAGATTTATTGTTTCTTGGTCTAAAATATATCAAAACTGCATGCCTTGGCCATTTCTTTAGGTCTCAATTCCATTATTAGGCCTCTGTGTACATATAATTAAATTTTGTTCTTTATTGCTGTCAATCTGTCTCATGTCAATTCTCAGACTAGCTAGAAGAACCCTGAGAGAATAAGAATAATTTTTTCCCCAACCTGTGACTATTATATTAATTATGAAGTCCAAACCCTATTTATTTAAGTATGAAAAAACTGAGGAGTTAAGTGACATACCTATATTCCTTATTCTTTTTAAAAATGTTTATTTATTTATTTTGAGAGAGAGAGAGAGAGTGGGAGAGGGGCAGAGAGAGGAGAGAGAGAGAAAATCCCAGTCCCATGATCTGAGAGTCCCAGTCCCCATGACATGGTAGATGAAGGAAAGAAGAAAGGCTTGATTTATTCTATAAAATAAGAGAGACTGTTGAAAGTGGAATAGCATGATATTAACTAATTTGAGGTATAACTGCAGATGAAGTTTTGGGGTGAAACTTCTTGATATTCCAAGAAAGAATTCTTAAATTCTTAAATAAGTCTTTGGTGCAAAAAGGTGCTTTCATTAAAGCACGGGGTCAGGACCCATGGGCAGGAAGAGCTGCACTGGGGTCATGACAGGTTAACTCATTATAAACCCCCAGATTGGGAGGGGGTCAGAGATAGAGTAAGTCTCTAAGGTATTTTGGAAGCAAGGTTTCTAGGACCTTGAGGGGCTAGCTGTTGGTAGGGAAATGCCATTTATTACCATTTAATAAAACCTCAGTCATGAGACCCTTCAGATGTATATCAGGGGGCCATAAGCTTGGAGTATGATTGCCAGCCTGTATCTTGGGGTAGTTGAGATAAAGGAAGTAGACTTACAGGATCCTCGAGGTTGGGATAATGTTAAGCTAAGATTCTCTTTTGCCCCTAGCAAAGTGTCCTCATTGAGGCAACTGGGCTTTTAGAGAGCGGTCACTCTGCTGGTTTCAAGGACTTGTCAGTGGGCTATCAGCAGTAAAGGAATTAATTTTTCATTTGCCTAAGTTTCCCACATCACCCTGGCAAGCAACTAAACCCCTTTTCTTTTTTCTTGGGTAGCCAGGAGTGTCCGAGGAATATCACACATATTCCATGGCAGGGTTGGGATGGGGGATACTCCCTCATCAACTGCCATATAAAGAATGAATCAGGAGGTGGAGGACAAGGATGAAAGCAGAGACCAGGTAGAGGTTTATTTCAGTGACAGGCCATGAGATGATAATGGCTTCTTGTAGGTTTATAGCAGTGGAAATGGAAGAAAATGGATTAAACTGAGAATGATTTTGCAGGGAAAGCCAACATGATTTACTGATAGACTAGAGGTGGAATGTGAGTAAAAGAAAGGAATTTTTAAAAAGCACCAGTGGCTTCTTTTTGGAGGAGGAGGCCAGAGTTAGATGTTGGCAGGGAGGCCAAGGCCCCTACCTGTGTAAACAGAGAGCTGGAGTTTAGGCTGTTCCACAATGGGTGAACCAGAGCCAGTGAGTGCCCCTCCACTCCCTCTGAGGCAGTACATCAAGGAGTGTACAGATGAAAATATTCAGGAAGGCCTAAGCATCAGGCCTATACTTACAATAAAAAAATAGTTAGAAGATGTTAAGCAACCAGTTCCAATGTGATGATCTTATCATCTGCCCTGCAGAAAGTTAGGACAATAAACGGTTTCATCCTATACAGTTTGGTCACAAGAATAAGCTGAGAAAACTCAATATGTCTATCCTTATTAATTTCTTAGACTTCATAGACTTTATTTATGTATGTATGTATGTATGTATGTATGTATGTAATTTTTAAGGAGGCTTCATGCCCAACACAGAGCCCAACATGAGGCTTGGAAATCAGGACCAATCCTGAGATCAAGACCTGAGCTGAGATCAAGAGAAGGACACTTAACTAAGTCACCCAGGTGCCCCAGACCTCTTAGATATTTTGATATGGAGTCCTGGGAATATAAAATGAGAAGAGAAAGCTAGAAGATCTTAAGCTGCTTTTTGTACTAATGCATAGGACTCCATCAAGAGAGACCTTGAGAATTACAAGGAAGGTGAAGAAATGCTAATGCCTTGAAATAGTTAAGATGTTTCAAAAGCATCTACAATGAGTCATTGAGATGACACAGTTGGTTGGCTTCTTTGCCTGATGATTTGCCCCATTCAGAAGCAGATATGTGAGTAAAAACTGAAGCAAGAGTTGTTGATGATAGCAACATTTGAAGTGGTCAGAATGACCTACAGAGAGAAAATGTATTTTGTCTGGAGAGACCAAATGATAAAGATGCTGCTTTGTGTACATAATTGATGCAATGAATGAAAGACAGTGAAGGATGTTTCTTTTTCTTCTTGCTTTTCTTTTTTTCTTTCAGTAAATAGCATCGTATATCAGCTAATTTGCTTTTGGACAGCCTTAAAAGAGTTATCACCAGAAGTCATGTAAATGGCTTGAGTCTCCAACTTTTTGAATCATGAGATGTCACAGGCAGTAATTTCATTTTATGGCAAGCATAAGCAAATGAATGCACCTGCATTAGTGCAATCACCTTAAAAACCACAGTATTTGCTGCTATTGTATGGAACATTTCTGTTTTTGGAGTTGAAGTATAACATTGAAGATATTCTCAATAACAGCAAGATTTCATCCTTGAAAAGTAGATTTGTCATTTGCTTTAAGAATGAGAGATAAATAAAGGATATCACGCTATATAAATGTGAAATAATAGTAATAAAAAAAGCAATATCTGTCTACTTTTCAGTCTGAGGCAGAGCACCCCAGGAAGGAACGGACTGGGATGAGGTAGAGTAGCACAGTGGAGAGCAAAGGATGATGGACTTAGAGCTGAGAGGCAAGAAATTGGTAACAGGCACACACCTTATTCGGGATGTCTACTCTGTTTACACCATGTTGGATAACAATCCTTCCCTCTTCAAAAGTCAATGCTTTCTGTTTCTTATTGTCGCTTGAAATACTACATAGGTTTTTGTTGGTCTGCTTAATGCCAGTTTCACAACAGTGGAATACTGACATAATGTTGTCATCACAGGTCTGGAACGTGCCGGTCTTCAACAAATATTAATTAAACCAATGATCATTGCAGTTGAACTTTTCACATTTTATTGTCTTAAAATACTTCTTTTGTGAATTTTCTATTGCTATCTTTGAGTATTTGTCCAGCTTTTATTATTTGTTTGAATGATTTATATATGCAAGGTATCTAACCTTTTTAGTATTTGCAGAGAAAATATTTTTTCTTAGTTTTACATACTTTTTATTTTTTGTTTTTCCTTTTGTGTTCTTGTTTGTTTTGTTTTTTTAGTAATTATACCTTGAGCTTTCACATGGTCAAATATAATATTCCCCTCTTTTGTGACTTCTTCCATTACCTTTATACTTATAAACATCTTCCCGATTAAAAAACTTTTTTTTAAGTTTATTTATTTATTTTGAGAGAGAGAGCAAGTAGGGTAGGGGCAGAGATAGAGGTAGAGATAGAGGTAGAGACAGAATCCCAAGCATGCTCTGCACTGTCAGCACAGAGCCTGATGCAGGGTTCAAACTCATGAAATCATGACCTGAGCTGAAATCAAGAGTTAGATGCTTAACTGACTGAGCCACCCAAGCACCCTAACATCTTCCCCATTTTAATGGCACATATTCATCATGTGTACATTTATTGTTTTTTTATTATGACATTTAAATTCTTTCTCTAGAATGTATTTTAGTGTGTAATATGAAAATTATGTGACAAGCCTTGTTAAAATTATATTTGTTTCTAATAAATTGAATCATAAATTCAATTAACATTTTGTTAGGTATTTATTCACCAGGAATACTATTGATTGGTTGATTGATTGACTGTGTAATTGACACCATTGTTTGTTTCAGGTGTACAATGTAGTGATTTGATAATTGTATGCTGCAAAATGATTACCACAGTAAGTTTGTCATCATACATAGTGACACATTTTTCTTTTTCTTGTGGTAAGAACTTTCAAGATCCACTGTCTTAGCTGATTTCAAATAAGCAATACAGTATTATTAGCTATAGTAACTATGCTGTGCATTATATCCTCATGACTTATTCATTTTACAACTAAAAAAATTGCCCCTTTCACCCCTTTCACCAGTTAGTTGTGTCCTCCCCTAGCCCTGCCTTAGGCAACCACCAACCTGTGGTTCATTTAAAAAAATATATTTTAGATTCTACATATAAATAAGATAACATGGTATTTGTAATTTTTGTCTGACTTATTTCACTTGGTGTAATACCCTCAAAGTCCACTCATGTTGTTGCAAATGGTGAGATTTCCTTCTTATTAATGGCTAAATACTATTCCATTGTGTATATTTACCATATTTTCTTTATCCATTCATTCATCAATGGACATTTAGGTTGTTTAAATACCTTGGCTATTGCAAATAATGCTATAATAAACATAAGGATGCATGTATCTTTTCGTTAGTGTTTTCATTTTCTTTGGATAAACACCCAGAGGTGGTATATCTATTTTTAATTTTTGAGGAACCTCCATACTGTTTGCCATAATGGCTGCACCGATTTACATTCTCAACAACAGTTCATGAGGCTTGCCTTTTTTTTCACATCCTTGAAAACACTTGTTATTTGTTTTCTTTTTGGTGATAGATTCTAATAGATGTGAGGTTCTATCTCATTGTGCTTTTGATTTGAATTCCCCTGATGATTAATGATGTTGGGTGTCTTCTCATGTACTTATTGGCTATCTCAGAAATATTAAGTGACAGCTATCTACTAGATAAACACAGAGATAATGAAAAATATATGCCTTTTTTAAGTTACAGGTTAGTAGGTGAAATAGTAATGAAATATATAGGTAACAGTAATATATTTGCTAATTTATTTTCTAATAAATAATATTAAATCTTATCAAATGTCTTTTAGAATTACACCTGTATTTTTCTTTGGACCTATTATATGATGTTAATTGTTTTTAAAATAATAAGCCGTCTTTATTTTCCTCTTGGTATCAATGCCTTCTTTTTCACTGTTGTTACTGTTTAACACATTCCTTGCTTTAATTTGGTGGTATTTTATTTAAGATTTAATATTCATAAGTGAGTTCACTTTTGTGGAGGGAGTTTTGTGTGAGTAAAAGAGACAGAAAATAAACAATATAAATGGCATAGAGATTAAAATAATGTTCTTGGAAACTAAAATCATCACGTGGTTTAACAAACTGCATCATAATGTTGCATTTGCATGTGTACACATAACAGTGATTTGGCACAAACTGATGGGAGATATCATTCTAGGAAGACAGTCAGGGACCAGATCACAGATATTTATATCATTTTAAGGAGTTTTTTGAGAGAGAGAGAGAGAGACAGAGAGACAGAGAGAGACAGAAAGAGACGGAGACACAGAATCCGAAGCAGGCTGCAGGCTCCGAGCTGTCAGCACAGAGCCCAATGCGGGGCTCGAACTCATGAATGATAGCCAAACTCATGACCTGAGCCAAAGTCAGATACTTTACTGACTGATCCTCCCAGGCATCCTTTAGGGAGGTTTTAATGGCTTTATCAGAGAAATAATATAATAAGTTGTATGTCTTGGAAAAATCACTTTAGCAGAATTATGGGGACAAATAAGAAAGGTTGTGGTTATTTAATATTTTCATAGTCTAGATTAGAAAATATGAATGCTTGAACTATTTGTCATTGGGGATGGAACTAAGGGGATGGAAAAAGACAATGAGGACATTCAACAGAACATGGGCATGACCGAATATGGAAGGTGAGTGGCAATGAGAGAGAGGTAACCAGGGTAAACATAAGATTTTCATTTGCTTACTGCTAACCACTGAGATAAGCAATACAGATGAAGAGGAGTATTGATAAGGGGAGAAATTGGGCTTGAATCAGAGATGCTTATGCAACATCTAGATGGAACTGTCCAGTAAGCATTATAAACTTGCATTTCAGGGAGGGATACAAACTTGGAGTCATAAAGCAATTAGTCGAGATTATGCAGATGGTAAAGGCAGCCTTGGGACAATACATATTTTGAGAAGAGATGCAAAAATAGATTGGTAGGGAAATGTATATATAGGATAAAACTGAAGTAGAGAATTGAGATAAACAAGGAAAAGCAAGAGAGATTGGTGGCCTGAAGGGCAAAGGGGGTAACAAAGGTTTAAGAAGAAAGGAAGTGATCAGTAATCTTACAGATATCAGAACTTCATGAATATGAAGGGAATAAATGTCTTGAATTAAGGAAATTGGATGTCAATTATAAATTATTTTGTACTGTAGACATTTCTTAATTTCATTTACTTACCAATATTTAATCGATAGAAAAATCACAATAAGCCTGATTCAAAGCTGTCATGTTGGTTTGGCAAAATGTAGCTTAATAACCTTTAATGATAAAATGCCACATTTCCTGTGGATTCTTTTTTTTTTTTTCAAATTTCTTTTAACGTTTATTTATTTTTGAGACAGAGAGAGACAGAGCATGAACGGGGGAGGGGCAGAGAGAGAGGGAGACACAGAATCGGAAGCAGGCTCCAGGCTCTGAGCCATCAGCCCAGAGCCCGACGCGGGGCTCGAACTCACGGACCGTGAGATCGTGACCTGAGCTGAAGTCGGACGCTTAACTGACTGAGCCACCCAGGCGCCCCAGTGGATTCTTTTTTGATCCTCACATTCGTTCTATTACAAAAATTTCCCTTTGCTGGATAATAGATGTAAGATCAAGCATATTTTGGCTTTCTAGGAACCAAGAGCTACCTTCACTGGCTATAAGCAAATGAGTGGGAGTGTCATGGTCAAATCTGGGATGGAAAGGAGATTGAGGTTGAAGTCCTTTAGTGACTTCCAAGAAACACACAAAAATCACCCCCACAGGGAAGGAAAGAGGTTACCTTTCTTGTGATTCTGCCTGATGACTTAAAGTCAAATGCTACATGCAGCCCTGTCATCCTAAATTTGATTTACTGAAGGCTGCCACAAATTAAAAAAAAAAAAAAATCTGCAACTTATGATGGAAGTAAAGTGTCTTGAAAAATGGCACCACTTTCTTACTTGTACAAAGGTTTCATACGGGCCATCAGTCACTTTAGTCTTACTTCAGTCTGTGACCTAGAAACACAAGGATTATGTATAGATCTCATTCAAATTTAGACATCTCAAGAAGGAATGTCAAAGCTGAAGAATGAAAGTTTGCTATGGTTTTCTTTGCCATTGCAGGCCCTCTATTTGTAAAGCTTGAATATCTTTCAGTTTTATGGCATCCAATCACAATCATTTTCACTATTGTAATGAAGGCTGACACAAAGCTGTGTCCAATATTTTTCAGTATAATAAGAAAGAAGGTCATTAGATAAAGAAAAGATGTTTTGTTCTTTTTGGTTTCACCAAACAATGTTTCACATGAATTTTCTGGTTTCACACATGAATAATTTTTACTGGCTCTAATATTCCATTCTCTAGATTCGAAGTTTATGCAAATACTGTATTAAAGAAAAAAATATGTGACAGAGGTTGAATGTGGTCCACAAGCCTAAAATACTTACTATCTTGACCTTTACAAAAAGTTTTTCAGCTCCTGCTGTAGATGGACCATACTGGTCTTTAACCAGTTTATTCTTTTTTTTATTATTTAAATTTTTTAATGTTTATT
This sequence comes from Panthera uncia, assembly GCF_023721935.1. Taxonomy (NCBI): domain Eukaryota; kingdom Metazoa; phylum Chordata; class Mammalia; order Carnivora; family Felidae; genus Panthera; species Panthera uncia. The sequence continues at coordinate 17,593,786 of NW_026057580.1, forward strand.
CAGAGAGAGAGACAGACAGAGACAGAGTGTGAGAGGAGGAGGGGCAGAGAGAGAGGGTGACACAGAATCCGAAGCAGGCTCTGAGCCATCTGCATAGATCCCAATGTGGGGCTCGAACCCACGGGCTGTGAGATCATGACTTGAGCTGAAGTTGGAAGCTTAACCCACTGAGCCACCCAGGTGCCCCAACCAGCTCATTCTACATAGATTTAAGCATGTAGGTTGTTTTCAAAAAATTTTTAAGCCATTTTACACAATACTGCAATTATACCATTTTGTACAAACATTTCACACACATAAGTGAATATATCTATTGAAAAATTTCTCTGAAGTGAAGTTGTATTTATGCAACTATGTGCATTTAAAAAATCATCAAACTACTCTCCTCAAATTTGCATTAATTTATGTTCTGTTAAGAGGGATTTTTTTTTTCACTGACTTTGGATGCTATTAAACTTTAAATCCTCATGAATATAACACATGAAAAATAACTTTTCATTCTCTATATCTGCAAGTAAGTGTAAAGCTGTGCCTCTTTACATATTAGTGATTATATTTATTTTGTTATTGCCCGATAAAGGCAATTTCTTATTGGATTTTCTTGATTATGTTGTTCTGCATCAAGTCTAGGCATATTGTAGAAATTATCCCTTTGGTGGTCACATAATTTTATTAGGCATCCCTTGTCTTTTTTTCACATCATTTTTTCATTACTGAGTTATGTGCTTAATGTTTGTGTTATTGAATGTATCATTCCATTCCTTTGTATTTCTGGGTTTTATTACATAATTGGAGGATTTTCTCTGTATCAATACTATTAAAATATTCTTTCATGTTTTCTTTCAATAAATTTATGATTTCAATTTAGTTTAATTCTTTTGACCATCTGGAATTTGATTACATTGGGGTGGGATGAGGTAGGAATTTATATATATTTTCTTTTCAAATGAGTAGTCAGTATTTGCATTGACTGAATAATCATGACATGTATATATGTATGCATATGCATATATATATGTTTAATAAAGATTCTGATTAAAAGAAAAAAGGCTGAGGGAAAAGGATTTTACTATATAATAATTTTCAAAAGTTTATATTGAAGAAAAAAAAGATACATTTCTTTCCTGCCATAAAACTACTAGAGAAAGAGGGAGTTACTCCTTAATTGGATGCAGTTAGAAGTTCAATGAGGAGTATTATCTTTTCTTCATTTCTATGTGACCCTTGTGGGGCCTGGGTAGGCTGCCCTAAAATATGCCACAATGGCATATTGATTATTTTTAATTAAAGTTACTTAAGAAACGGCCAGTGCAAGAAGCCCTCAAATTCCTCATTATCTTCCCGAAAGACAGAAAATACATCTCTCATGTGAAGGGTACCTTCTTTGTACCAGGAGATAAAGAGACATCTTCAGACATAGGGAATTCAGGACCAATAGTGCTGCATACACAAACCTCATTACTTTTGCTAACTTACTACTCCAGCCCAGATTCTGTTTAGAATTTCTTACTAATGGAAGCTCTCAGACATAAGTTTTCTTTTTTTCTGTTAATTCTTCACAGATGTATGTTTCTTTGTCTAAAATGTATAACAGCTGCATGACTTGGTCATTTCTGTAGGGCTCAATTTTATCAGGCCTCTGTGTGGGTGTAATTAATTTTTTTTTCTCCTGTTAATGTGTCTTTCACATTAATTTAATTCTTAGACCAGCTAAAAGAATCTTGAAGGGTAAAGAAAAAATTTTCCTCTCCAACACTCTTGATTTAAATCTTTCTTCCCTCTATATACAAGTGATATTGCCAAGCTTACTTGTTGATATGCCAGCTTCTGAGATCTTCACAATACTAATATTGCTAATCTTGCTAATGGAGGCAGGTTTTTGTAGTATTTAAGATCATGGGCTCCGGAGTTAGTTAAACCTAGCTTGTGAAAATTACTGGCCTGTTTCCTCATCTTTAAAATGGGTTCATAGTGGGGAGCCTGGGTGGCTCAGTCGGTTGAGCGTCTTTCGGCTCAGGTCATGATCTCACAGTTCATGGGTTCGAGCCCTGCGTCGGGCTCTGTGCTGACAGCTCAGAGCCTGGAGCCTGCTTCCGATTCTGTGTCTCCCTCTCTCTCTGACCCTCCCCTGCTCCCGCTTTGTCTCACTCTGTTTCTCAAAAATAAATAAATGTAAAAACAAATTTAAAAAAATAAATAAATAAAATGGGTTCATAGCAATACCTGTTTATAGGGTTGTTTTTTTGTTTAAATTAATAATTTGTAAAAAGACTTTGCCATAGTGCCTCCACATAATAAGTGCTTAATAAGTGTTAATAATTACTATTACTATAACTTTTGTTACTCTTATTATACTTATTATTGTTCTCCCTAATTCCATCCTTGGAAATTCTAATCTAATTGTCCTGAGATGAGGCCAATTATCAGTAGTTTCAAAAAGGTCCCAGGTGATTTCAATGCGCAGCCAAGATTGAAGAACAAAATAACTTTTTGATTCAAACCAGCAGCCATCTAGTTAGTCTGGATAACTCACTCATATCATTGTCCTAGGTTATAAGCATCCAGGGGATTACAATATTCAGATGATGCTTGCAATTGCTCTTGGCTACTCTCATTCAGCCCATGTATTTGTACTTTCGGCTCTCTAGAGAAAGCTATTCCTAGTTAAATTTCAAAATGAATTTTATTTTTGACCTAGGCTTTACCATATTAGAAAGATCCAATAAAGATTCAACTAGTCAGGGCCTCTGAAAGATGATGTGTTTATAATGTCTGTAATGGTGAAATTGGTTGGTGTCACAGAAGTTGGATGAACAAGACCTAAATACCATATTTTCTATTCCTAGTTGAGGAGCTATAGCCAGGACAATAATTATCAAATTAGAATAAATTACCCATGTTATATTTCAAAGATCCATCTTTTGGTCTGATTCACTCCTTAATTTATAAAAGATACATGGCAAATAATTACACAGAGCTTTTTTTTTTTTTTTTTTTTTTTTGGTATAGTGAAAGTTCCCTTGGTACTACAATGTAAAGCAAGTTTTTAAGAGTTAATAAAATTTACATCATAAGCTAAAATTAAGCTGAAAGAACTTTAAATATTCTGTTATAAAGATTGGCTGCCATGAAATGCTTGTAAATATTGCCAAATTCCTACAGTGCACATGCTCACGTTTTAATTAGTAATTCCTATAATATTAGGGAGAGATAGTTATAAGTATATTGGCAAAAATGTCTTGAGTTGGTTACAGTTGTCTATTATTGCCATCCTTATTACCTAATGATAAACTACTAATAATGTTGCTTCAGTTTTTTCTTTTACTATATTTTGTTGGGGATATTTGGTTAACATAACAGAATGTATTATTAGATTTTGAACTTTTTGATTATACTTTTCTAATATCTGGAACTGAAGACATAAATGTATTATGGTTCAAATGTTTCCAAAGGAGATACAGAAATAATACACACAATATTTATTTGGACTATGATTATTGTTACTGGTAATTTGTTTTTTTCATAGGTAAGAAGTAGTGAAGAGTTAGTGTGGTGGATTGAATACAGGTTTTTATTTCCACTCCATTCCCAAAACCCACAAATATTTGGGTAACAATATAAAAGGGAGAGAGCATCAAAATTTTGGAATCTGGACACTCATTGGATAAGAGGCAAATGATTTAGCAGAACAAAAAAAAATTGAACACTAATAGTGGAGAAGCTCCAAAGAGCTGATTCATGATGTAGAACTCCAGAAAGTCTCAGGAAATGGTAACATCGAGTACTTCTGAAATTGCAAGTATAGATAGGAATAGAAAAATGAGAATTGGTTGAAAGTCTTCTATTTAGAGGAATCCCCCCTTCCTTTCTAATCACCCAGGTAACTACCTTTTCCTCCCTCTAATAGAAGATCAAAGCTTTACTTTTCAGACTGGTTAAACCAAGAAGTATTCATGCTTCAGGGAGACCAAGCATAGCTGAAGGAGAAATGCCATACAAAACACACAAGGACTAAATGGATGCCCAAATGTTTGTCTACCTTCCTCTAGTCAGGCTCTGAAATTCTGGAGTGTGGCTTGTGCTTCACGCTCAGAGATCTGAAAGATTTCTTTCTCCATAAATTGAGCAGCAAAAAAGAATATATCAATATAAATTAACGGATAACAATGTTCTAATTACATAGCTGACTTCTTGCAAAATTACCCCAATATGATGCTCTCCTGTCAAGAAGTCCTGCCTATACAAAACTTCTGGTCCATATTTTAGTGTCCTATTTTTACATGTGAATTCACAGAGCCACCGGGGATTGGATGAAATCTTCTAATACCATTTAAGGTCAAAGTGTACATTGGTTGATGAATGGATAAAGGAGATGTGATATGTATATACAATAGACTACTATTCAGCTGTAAAAAAAATGAAATCTTGCCATTTGCAATATGTATGGCACTAGAGAGTATAATGTTAAGTGAAATAAATGAGGTGGAGGGGCGCCTGGGGGGCTTAGTCAGTTGCGCATCTGACTCTTGATATCAGCTCAAGACAAGATCTCATAGTTCATAAGGTCAAATTGACAGTGCGGAACCTACTTGGGACTCTCTCTCCCTCTCTCTGCTCCTCCCCTGTGCTCTCTCTCTCTCTCTCTCTTTCTATCTCAAAATACACTTTTTTTTAAAACAACAGTAAGTCAGCCAAAGACAAATAACATGATTTCATTCATATGTGGGATTTAAGAAACAAAACAAACAAGCAAAGGGATAAAATAAGGGAGAGAGACAAAGCAAGAAACAGACTCTTAATTATAGAGAACAATCTGATAGTTACTAGAGGGGAGGGGAGGGGGATGGGTTAAATATGTGATGGGGATTAAGGAGTATACTTATCATAATCACAGAGTGAGGTATGGAAGTGTTGAATGACTATATTGTACACCTGAAATTAATATAACACTGTATGCTAATTAATTGGAATTAAAATAAAATTTAAATTTAAAAATATGTATGGAAAAGAAACTCAGAGGTAATAAGGGCAATATAAAGATCAGAAAAACAATAAAACTCTTATCATTATTATCCTTTGAGAGATGAGAGAAGATATAATGAAACAAGAACAGCCTACTAAATCTCCATCCACAGATGAATGGATACACACACACACACACACACACACACACACACAGGGGTGCCTGGTTGGTTCAGTCGGCTAAGCGCCCGACTTCAGCTCAGGTCATGATCCCATAGTTTGTGAGTTTAAGCCCTGTGTCGGGCTCTGTGCTGACAGCTCAGAGCCTGGAGTCTGCTTTAGATTCTTTGTCTCCCTCTCTCACTGCCCTTCCCCCACTCATGGTCTCTCTCTCTCTCTCTCTCTCTCTCTCTCTCTGTCTCTCTCTCAAAAATAAATAAACATTAAAACACACACACACACACACACACACACACACACACACTCAATGAAATATTATTCAGTCTTAAAAAAGGAAATTCTGACAACATGGGCAAACTTCAAGGGTATTACTCACAGTGAGATAAGCCAGATACAGAAAGATAAATATCGCATGATCTCCCTGATATGTGATTTGTAAAATAGTCAAACTCACAGAAGCACAGTAGAATGGTGGTTGTGAGAGGCTGAAGGGAAGGGAAAATGAGTAGATGTTGGCCAAGGGGTACAAAGTTTCAGTTATGCAAGATGAATAGCATAATATATCTAATATACAGCATTGTGAATACAGTTAACAATACTATATTGTATACCTGAAATTTACTAAGAGAGTAGCTCTTTTATTTTTTTTAAGTTTATTTCTTTATTTTGAGAGAGATAAAGACAACATAAGCAAGGGAGGAGTAGAGAAAGAGGTTGAGAGAGATAATCCCAAGGAGGCTCTACACTGTCAGTGCGGAGTCTGATGTGGGGGCTTGAACTCATGAAACCTAAGCAGAAACAAAGTCAGATGCTTAACGAACTGAGTTACTCAGGCACCTCTAAGAGAGTAGATCTTAAGTGTTCTCACCGCCCCCCCCCATACAAATAGTAACTATGTGAGATGAATATGTTAATTAGCATGATTATTGCAATTATTTTACAGTGTATGGAATATCAAAACATCAATTTGTACACCTTTTATTTTTTTAATGTTATGTATTTTTGAGAGTTGGCGGGGTGGGGGGGTGTTGAGGGGCAGAGAGAGAGGCACACACACAAAATCTCAAGGAGCCTCCAGGCTCTGACCTGTCAGCACAGATCCCAACACAGGACTAGAACCCATGAACCATGAGATCATGACGTGAGCTGAAGTCAGATGCTTAACCCAATTTGTACACCCTTTATATATATAATTTTCATGTCTCAATTTTACCTTAGTAAGGTTGGTGGGAAAAACAAGATATTAAGAATATTGAGAGAACAAAAAAGATTTTAGAAATTAAAAAAAAAATAAATGAGAGTAGAATCTTCAAACACTCAATAGGTGCTTTAGAAGATAAAGTTGAAGAAAGCAGGAAGTGAAACAACATTGACAACAAAGGAAATGCAAGTAAAAGAAAAAGTAAAGCAAATAAGATAAACAATCAAGGGGCCCAATGTCTGAATATTTTTAAAAGCAAAGAACAGAAAATTGAGAGAACATTTTAAAAAAATTAATTTTTAAAACTTCCCAGAATTAAAGGGTTGAATTTAAGATTAAGAAACTCCATCGAATGGCTGCTCAGTGATTGAAAACAAAACAAAACAAAACAAAACAAAAAAACAAAACAACATACACCAGTGCCATCATCATGAAATGTGAAAAAAACTACCAATAACTACTTTTATGAAAAGTTAAACTTTTAACATTTTTGAAAGAAAATAGGTGAGTATCTTATAAAATCAGTGGAAAAAGCATTTACATAACACAAAAGGAAAAAAGCAAAAAAAATCAACACATTGGAATGTATCAAAATTTAAATTATTTGTATCAGAATACATCATTTAAACATTGAAAAAGTAAGCCACAAACAAGGAGAAGGTATTTTCAAAGCACATAACTTACTATAGAGAATATATAAAGAACTCCTATAATAAGAAAAATCATGCCCTCCCCCCATTACCATAAATAGACAACTACAGTAGGCAGTATACTAAGGAGAAATTGCCAAATGCCAAGGAACATATGGAAATATTTGCCACCTTACTATAATTAAAGGAATAAAAATTTAAACCATAACAGAGTATCATTTGTAAATTTTTAAAAATGCAATTAAACCCAGTGTTTTAAGGATATAGAGAAACTGGAAATCCTATTCTCTGTTGCTGGGAATGTGGTAAACTGGTTCTGCTAGTTGGAAGAGTAATTAGGCAATTTCCAGTAAAGTTGAAAATGCAAATTATCTTTCACCCAGCAATTATAGTCCCAGAGAATGCTGGTGCATGTTTACAAGGACATGTGTGAAAATATTTACTATAACCATGCTTGAAATGGTGAAAAATTGGAGACAATCTAAGAGCCACAAATAACAAAGTGAATACATAGTGTTAGGGAATCAATTATCCACAGTTACTGAATTTACTATTTTTATTGTCTGATTTCCTTTATTCAGATTTATCAAAGTCAGTTGATGAAAGAGTGTGTACTCAATTGAAGAGTTTTTCAAAACTTGTGAGATCATCTAAAAGAAGACAACAAAATTTTTACAGTCACTTTGTTTTTCAGTGGGGTCATTTGTACCACTTTTAAAGGTGAAACATTACCATTAAAGGCTGTTTTATTTTATTTCTGAAGGGCATTTGCAGGAAGCCATGCAGCTTTCTCCATATCTTCTGTACCATGTCCATGTTTTCTGATGAAATGGGCACAATTTGCATACTTACCCGCATGCATGCAGGGATTGGCTAAAATGAAAAAAAAGGCAAATAAAATGCTGCTCCTTGAATTAAAATATTAGTTATCCAAAACTATGTTGTCTTAGGGAAAGCCCATTTATTTTTTTACATATTCTGTTATTCAAAGCTCACTTCCTACATAAGAAGTAATAGTCTTTTTTGTTTTAGAATTTTTAAAATGTTTATTTATTTCTTTTGAGTGGGGGTGCACATGCAAGCAGAGACAAAAGGCAGAGAGAGAGAGACAGAATCCGAAACAGGCTCCATACAGCACAGAGCCCAACACAGGGCTCAATCCCATGAACCATGACATCATGACCTGAGCTGAAACTAAGTCAGACACTTCATCAACTAAGCCACTCAGGAGCCCCAAGGTGATAGTCCTAAACCACTTAATAGGCATACTGACAGAGCAGATACAGAGTTCACATAACCCACACATCCTTATGAAATAAAATAAATCCCCCTATGCTGTTCCAGTAAGGTTCACAGTAGCAGAAATAAGCTTGGTTCCCAATATATTTCAGGTGCTACTTATTTAGCCCAGTATGTATATGTGTGTGTGAGTGTGTGTTCAGAGGGGATTGTACACAGGGGCAAACATAGCAAACAGGGTACCCAAATCTAGCTCACACTCCATTCAACAAACCATACAAAGGAATAGTATCTTATGCTAGCAGACACTCTGGTGTGTATATTTATGTGTGAATGTAGTGTCTAAGGATTAATAGAAGGTAGCTGGAACTTACAACATAGGTGCTTAAAATAGCCCAAAGTTTCTTTTCAAAGTTATTTTCAGGTGCCTGCTTCCCATGAAATGCAGCTATGAGGGAAGAATCAAGTGATGTAGTTGGTAGAGTGTGTTTGTGAGTGAGTGTGTGTGTGTGTGTGTGTATGTGTGTGTCTGATGGGAGAGGTGGCCACATTGGGGGAGAACACCACCCAGTTTCTCTTTCATACATTCCTTGGCTCTTCTGAAGCCTGACCCTATCTGAGACTGTATAGTCCGTTTCTAGACATTTGCCTTTCCCCTCCCTGAGAAAAAGGAGCTAATAGAAAAGAAGTACTTAAAGGAAAACTTCATCTCTACTTTGGCTTAACTTTGCTCCGCCCGACTACCTCAATGCCTACCTTATTTTAATCACCACCAGTCTCAAATGACTGAACTTACCATTTCATTTTTAGTTCTGTTATCACTGCCAAGGTCAAAATGCCTGAAGTAGGAAAAAGGACTCAGAAGCAGAAGGGGGAAATACATATATCAGGGCAGATTCTGAGGCTGTCATCCTCTGTGAGGTAGACATAACCACATAAAGATGCAGGATGGATATTAATTATTGCAAAGCCCATTATCACAATGATGGGGGAAGTCTTCACATGGCTTGCCTCTTTTATGTGGAGTCTTCATGACTTTCCCAATATTTCCACTGGCAATGGAATATTCAAGGGACAGAATCAGTGACAACACTAAGGAATACAGGTTGTGCCATGTGAATGGAATACACAACAAGAGTCACGGAAGCTCAGAAAAAGGAGAGAGAGAGATTTCTGAAGATTGGAACCACAAAGACTATTTTAAGGTAGATTGGTAGGATTTAAATATACATAGAAAAAGGAGATGGTGTTCCACTGTCTTTACAGTTCACCAAAGGTATGCAAGCAGAAGACAGGTTTGTAGTAAGGTTCCTAAGAATTTTGGGGACTGGCATCTCACAGAGTATTTCTTAATTTTTATTGAATAAATTTGCTTTCATTGAGAATCTATTATGTCCTATGAAGTAGGCTAGGTACTTAACATAGACTATCATATTTACTCTTTAGAAAATCCCTGCAAGAAATGTATTGCTACTGCCTCTTTATAGATAAGGAAAAAGGAGCTCTGGGTTAAGTCATTGGTGAACTGAAGGCCACAAAACTACTTAGTAACAGAGCCAATGTTTGCGCTTGTACCTCATGGACCACTAAGCCCATTCTCCATAGGAAAAGTAAAACTTTAACGTGTAATAATTCATATCACTGATGAGCAACTCTAACTGTAAAGAAGCTAGTTTAAAACATTGTTTTTCAGGGTGCCTGGGTAGCTCAGTTGGTTAAGCGTCAGATTTTGGCTCAGGTCACGATATCGCAGTTCTTGGGCTCAAACCCTGTGTCAGCTCTGTGCTGACAGCTTGGAGCCTGGAGCCTGCTTCAGATTCTGTGTCTTTCTCTTTGTCTGCCCCTCCCC
>NW_026057580.1:17604266-17629379 GCF_023721935.1 Panthera uncia
AGAGAGAGAGAGAGAACACTAAGTGCTTCTTTTTCCTGTTTGGTTACTCTGAGTTGTGCAAGGTGGTAGTAATGTATTTGGAAAAAAAAGAAAACAAACATCCTAAAAGATCTTATCATCTGCTTCAGTACTACAGTACCATTATTTAATTCTAAAGAGGAACTTTGTTAATAATTACTGTTTTCTTATAACTAGGTTTAACAGTGTTCATAATAATGGGTTAGGAAGGGTTATGCTTTACTGCAATGGTCTCGCTCGATAGTGTAACACTATTTAGCTAAGGGAGAGATTTATGTATTTTTTTTTTCTTAATAGCATTCCATGGAATCACAAACTGATCACTCAGCTTTTAGTAAATTGCCTTTATGTAGTCTAAGATTTATATAATACATGTTATAAAATCCCACATTATGTTCCATTATTAATTTGATCATACCTTCTAATATGAGATTTAACGAACATAGAAAAATAATTTTTACTTTATTTTTATTACCAAAATGCCACCATATTGAAACAAAATGTTCCAATAATTTTCTAGAAATGTATTATCATAACTTAGTGAAAGAAAAGATCTCCCATATAAATCAAAAGGGAAAAGATGAGCTTTATGTAAAAATTTATGTAATAAATTTTTTTCTGAAAACTGTTAATTTCTCACGCTTTCATTAAAAAATAATTTGCCTCCAATATTGTATTGATCTAGATTAGGAAGGCAGCCATATTTTAGGGGGTGGTCTCTGGAGGCAGTCACCCTTGTTCATATCCCCTTTACCACTCACTCACTAGCTGAGAAAACTTGAGCAAGTGATATATCCTCTTTGTGCCTCCATTTCCTCATCTGAAAAATGGAATAATATTAATAATCATGAGATGTGGGGGTTATTATTAAATAAGTTCATTATCATTAAATAAGTTCATTCATTAAAAAAATCCAGTGCTTGCAATATTGTAGGCACCTAGTGATTATTATTCCATTTCACTAATTTTTAAACAATTTGTTAGCAACACTAGACTAAGCAAGATACTATGAAGAATATAGAGAAGAATATGTGGGAGTGATAGCAGTAGGGCAGTGTAAGACATTCTCTTTTTATCTCCTGTATTTTTCTAAATTTTTAAAATTTAATTAATTATTTTTAAAAATTTTTACTTATTTTTGAGGGAGAGGGAGACAGAGAATCCAAAGCAGGCTCCACGCTGTTAGCACAAGCCGATCTCCATCCCACAAATCTTGAGATAATAACCTGAGCCACCCAGGCGCCCCTTTTTATCTTCCTTTTAAAAAAAAACGGAGAAGGAGCGCCTGGGTGGCTCAGTCGGTTAAGCATCCGATTTCCGCTCAGGTCATGATCTCGCGGTCAGTGAGTAGGAGACCCGCATCGGGCTCTGTGCTGACCGCTCAGAGCCTGGACCCTGTTTCAGATTCTGTGTCTCCCTCTCTCTCTGACCCTCCCCCGTTTATGCTCTGTCTCTCTCTGTCTCAAAAATAAATAAACGTTAAAAAATTTTTAAAAAATAAAAATAAAAATAAATAAAAACGGAGAAGGCATCCATACCTGAATACAAGTGACTTTGTGGTATTTTAGAACCTAGTAATGACTCCAAGAGTCCACTGAGGAATTTCACCTACCAGTGCTGCTGGTAAAACACAGACAAACCTCCGGAAAGGCTGTGGAACCAGAGAAGCCAGCAAAACTGCCTAGATCCCTCCTGCTGCTGGGCTTTTATGCTGGGACAGGCATTCAGGCCCAAGAGAGAACCTGCAGAAGTCCAGCCTTCCTCCTCTAGGAGACTCCAGCACACGACTGGAGGGTGGAGGGGGAGGGGGGAAATAGGAATTTGGCCCCTCAAGGAAACACTGTGTGGGGGACGATTTATCCAGCAAAGGCTATCTCTTCCGCAGGGGAAAAACAAAGTGGTGCCCGACAGTCCACTACCCCAGATAAACAGGATGTGGCTGGAGAAACCGATTTCTCCCCACCAACACCTGGAGTAGGGAGTTGGGAGCTCCAGCCCGGGTCGGGTGTGGGGTGTGGGGTTGGGGTGGAGGGCATAGGGAGGACAGTCAGGAAGACACAGATAAGAATTTCAAATGGTGTTAAAGGGATTGTGTTCAGCAGAACCATGAATGTCTTGGAGTGACACCCTGGAGATCTCCCTAGCAGATCCAAGTGCACCCTCAATGCACTGAGTTCTACACCTATTATCTAGTCCCCATTCGTTGCTGAGTCCTTGTGCCTGCTCCTGAGTGAGCTTGGGAGAAGGAGCCCAGTAAAGTGAGCCCAAAGAGAAAACAGGCCATAGTTGGTGGACAAAGGACGAACGACCAACTTGAGCTATAGCGCCCCCTTCTGGGAACAAAAGAGAGGTTTCTAAAAGCCCCTGGGTGAATTCTAAGAACCAGGGTAGACATAAAAGATTAGATTGGAAGTTCTCCCACAAGAGAAAACAAGAGTGAGGCAAACACATTTTCACAGAGGACAAACACACAAACCTTTCAGATCAGAGCAACACCATAGAAATAACACTTCATCTGGGGCGCCTGGGTGGCGCAGTCGGTTAAGCGTCCGACTTCAGCCAGGTCACGATCTCGCGGTCCGTGAGTTCGAGCCCCGCGTCAGGCTCTGGGCTGATGGCTCGGAGCCTGGAGCCTGTTTCCGGTTCTGTGTCTCCCTCTCTCTCTGCCCCTCCCCCGTTCATGCTCTGTCTCTCTCTGTCCCAAAAAAAATAAATTAAAAACTTTGAAAAAAAAAAATTAAAAAAAAAAGAAATAACACTTCATCTGCTAAAGGCAAGGGGCAGATAGTTAAGGAGACGTCTGCTCTGAGCCCCCTGTCTTAGACCTCACTGGGACAAACCCACACACATAAGAAAGAGAATGTTCCGCAGGCCTTTAGAAGTGACCTTCACAAACAGCACCCTCTTGATCTCCTACACTTACCATCGGTAGATTTTATTCAAACTTATTCCAAAGCTGAAACTAAAAGAAATAGGGAATCCTACTTTGAAAGCTGAGCAGCTCCAGGAAAACTAACAACCACCCACAGAAAACTCCAGCAGGCTACCTGTACAAAACATAGGGAGCCCATTCTTGCAAGGGCTTACTTCAGTGAGAAAATATACCTAAGGATAACTTGAATCTCAGATGGCCCAAATGGGGTTCTTTTGACATGTCTGAATTAGTTTTCTTGAACACACAATTAAAGAAACCTGGCTATTAAGGCTAAGCAACCAGAAACCAGGAATCCTTTTGGTTCAGTTAGTAGAGCCCCCAACTTTTGAGAATAATATAGGTAGGCACTCTGGGCTTCATCTGGGTTTTTTTGGTATCTTTGGACAAAACTGACCATGTTTTAACTGGAAAATGGATAATAACTAATGGATCCCTAAATTAGAATGCTATCTTGCAATTAGTTTTGTTTAATAAAAGAAATATTTTGGAAATTGGGTCTTTAATATCTTTGTACAAATATCTTTGTAGTGAAACAAAGACTAGGTCTTGTTTATATCTTGTTTGTGTTTATGTGTCCATGTGTGTTATAAATGTGTTATAAACCTCTTGCATAAATTATCTTCCCACTGGAATTAATGAACTGATTTGTTAGCACATAAATATTTCCAACACAGTATTTGTTGAAGGCCTTTTATAAAGTGCACACTTTATTACTCACTCATGTTACTTCAGTAGCATGCTAACCTTTCATTCTGCTTTCATTTCTTGTCTTCCTTTTTTCCATGTTGATGGAATTTTATAAGTATTTTTCTTTCAGTGTCTCTTAATTTCTTGTTGGCTCAGATCTTCAGGTATGATCAGACTAGGGTGAAATAATAATAGCTTCCTGAATTGGGGTGACTTAATTATCAGATTGAAATGATCTTTCAATTGTCAGATATTCTACTTGTCTTTCAAGTTACGGTTTCTATTCAATAACCTGGGGCATTTCTATCAAGGCATCTAAAAGAAGATACATCTAAGAAATTCCAGGAATATCATGTGTTAACCTGCATAAATGGCTCAGGTGAATTGGAGGATTTACCTGGTCTTTTACAAATGCTCTTGCAAATAATGCCATTTATAATTTTCCTTAGTTATAAGATAAATCATTGCAGTTTATCCTAATATTTATTATTTTCTTACCAAGTTAGAGAAATGCTTTTGATAATCTATAGGTATGAAATTATTGTTTATTAATTCCCTTTGAGGGATTTGCTACCCCAGAACAAGAGGAAGTGAGATTCCAGTTTGCTTTGTGCAGCTGTGAAGTATGAGCAGTGCCAATCTGAATGTTTTTGTGGCAAGTTTCCCTACCTCCTCTTTCCCCCAGGCAAAGATGGTCTTCCATCTGTGAACTGAGAATCCCATGTCATTCTACACTGGCTTCAGATAATCTATGTGTGCAATTCCTTGTGGTATGAATTGCCCCCATCTCATTAAAAACAAGCACTCAAAGAAATAATGAAAGTGTCATTGTTGCTGTGTCCTCAGTTACTATCACTAATAAAATGGGGCAGAAATAATGGGATATCCTTTATTTCCTTTTGTGCCAGTATCGGTTGAAAAGAGCCTCTTTTGTTAAGGCACCATGTAAGTCATGGACACTGATGGTGCCCAGAGTCTCTTCACCAGCTGGTGCACACGTCTCCCAGCTGTCCTGAATGTTGGTTTATGTCTGCATGGTTAATGGCTTAGCAGCCCTCTTTTCAACACAGCCCTTGCCCTTGCCCTAGGATGTTATGCACTTTCTAACATTTAGGGGAACTTAGGAGCCCGATACCTCCATAAAAAGGCCAGTTCCCTTGTTTCAAGATGGGATTAATTTTGACATGCAATGTATGCCTAGAGTGTGCTTGTAGTATGGTCAGAATGAAGTTAGTCTCTAGTAGAAACCGATTTCTTGCTTATCTCTCCCCTATCCTGTTTTCCTTACTCTCCTCCTGAGAGCATTCCCCAACAAATCACCTGAATCAGAATTCCTCCCTTTGGCTTCCCTTCTAGGAAACCTGACCCACGATACTTGTTTTCTCCCTCTAGGTTAACATTACCCATTTGATGGATTTTTTAAAAAGCTATAGTCTCATTGAATGTTAGAACTCATTCTAAAATTTAAAAGAGAAAGAGAAATTTGACAATTAAAAAAAATTCCCTTTGAGACCATGACATTCAGATGTAAGCAATTTATGCAGTGAGTATCTGATTTATTAATATCACTATACATATGAATTTATCAGCTAAGAAAGTTAATACAAGCTGCTTTAGAGTTATCTCAGTTGCCTCTTTGGGCAAAACAGTGTAAGGATTAGGAAACCAAATTAGATCAGATTGCATCAGTGTACAAAAGAAATTTGTAATAAGAAAACTTTTGCTTTTAAAAATAAACACAAATCAGGCACTTTGCATTGTCTATTCTAGCTATGTCTTGTCATAATCAGACATGGAGTAGAGAAAAATATTGCCTGCCCTAATGGTTTCCTTCTCATTTGAGAAGCGTCTAATGGAAAAAAAAAATAATTAAAGGAGTTGAAACAAAGACACTGGAATCAAATTCCAGTTCCAAATTAAAAGGCACACAAAGTCAGGCATGGTACTAAAAATGTCTAATTTCTACTTTTCTGATTACCAAAAGATGGCTTGCTTCCCAATTTGATTGTGAGGCTAAAATAAGAAAATACATAACAAAGTGTCCAATACAGAGTAGTTTTCCAATGGTTTGCTCCCCTTTTGAGAACTCTGGTCAAGCATTTAGTGACTATTATGCACTGCCTTATTTATTCAGGTAAAAAAGGTAATAAATGCCTACTGTTTGTGTTTTTTAGCTAAGTTTAATAAAAATAGGCATTGCTGTGGTAGGATTTGCAGTGACAACATGGGAAAGGCATCTACTTATATAATGATTATACAAATTAATCTAGGCTGCTGCTTCTTGTCCTCTACTTCCTCTTCTTCTTTTTCCTCCTCTTTTCTTTGCCTCCTCTGCTTCTATCTTTTTGTCTTCTTCCTTTTCATTCATAGTCCAGAATGTCCTGGATGACATGCATAGGAAAGATTAAGGCAAACAGATTTCATTTATTCTGCAAAATAAACTAACAGCAATATTCATGTTTTCTTAGTGACTTGGGAAAATTTTGTGTTTATGCAGTAAGGAGACAGAAGAAAATAAGTTCAGAAACTAGTTTGTATTCATGACTTTTTTAATTTAAAAATTAATGAAAGAGAACAAACTGAGGGCTGATGGAGGAAGGTGGGTGGGAGATGAGCTAGATGGGTGATGGGAATTGAGGAGGTCACTTGTGATGAGCACTGGGTGTTGTATGTAAGTGATGAATCACTGAATTCTACTCCTGAAACCAATATCGCTCTGTATGTTAACTAAAATTTAAATAAATATAAAAGGTAGAGGACTTGATATTCTAGTGACACATTACCAAGTGAAATCAATACACTTAATCAAATTACCTACTTACTAGGATTATAACTCAATCTATTCATCAGGCATTTTAAAGAAAAATAATTCATATAGAACATTTAATAAGATATGGGTAAGGAAATAAAAGTATATTTTCATGTTCCAGGTTATGAATTTTTTAATGGGCAGTCTTTAGTTTTTAGTAGAAATGAGTGTTATAAGAGTTATTCTACAGGTGTAATATTTATATTCAGAAACAATTGAACAATTTTAGTTTGATAACCATCTGTACATACTTATGTCCAAAATATTTCATGCTAAAAATTTAATTCTGTTCATATATTTTATTTGATTGAACTCAAGAAAACACATTTTCTTTGATGTGTGCTTAACGCAAGCATCAGCAAACACTTTGGTGTAGGTATCCCCATCCAGTTTTGTGTTATACTTGTATTGTTATGACTAAGATTTATGAAGGACATCAGTTTGGTGAACAATGTTTGATGACCTTCTAACATCATGTTTGCCTTCCTTCTTCCCATCAGTACTCATATGTACTGGTGGACTCTTGTGGTTCCGAGAAATATGACTCCACACCTGGTTCCTGACAAGGGAAGGGGCTACATAGAGCTTCAGCTAAACTCATTCAGAACACTACTCAAGCCACTTTATTCCACAGTGATTGAAAAAAGCATATGACCTCAGCTAGCCCAATTCATATGAACCTCAGGATAAATGTTTACATGCCAGTGTAAAGATATTACTTACTTTTCCCTCATTTGGATGTGTTATCTGGATATGTAGTTGGAATATCTATGATTATGGTTGCCACTGTTATAATCACACTCTTCAGTTCTTTGTTGAGCTGCCTCTAATCAAAATTTTTCCCCTAGGACTCCATGAAAACTGCCTTTTTAAAGGGCATCAATGACTCAATTGTTGGTCCTCTTCTCTTGTTTGATGTATTGGCAGTTTATCTCTCATCCTTCAACCATTCTATTTTTCATGTGGTTTCTAGTGAGGTGCAATTAATTCATACCTCAGAGGCCACTCTTCATTTTTTTTTTCTCTCAGAACTGTTAATGTTTTAGTATCCCAGGGCTATCTTCAGACATTTTCTCTTTCCTATTTACACTCCCTCCATGATCTCATCAAATCTAATGTCTTTAAATATATATTTTTATATGCTGAGGATTCCCACTTTTATACCCCACTCTGGAGCTCTTCCCTGAACTCCTTATTCAAATTCCCAACTACCTGCTCAACATCTCTACTTGGTTACCTAAAGGCATGCACAACTTATCCAAAATTGGACTCCTGATCTTTCCACTGAAATATGATCATCCTGAATCTTCTCCCTCCCGTGAAATAACAATTCCCTAATTCTTGTTGTTCAGTTCCAAACCTCATACTCTTGATTTCTCTCTCTCTCTCTTACTCCCACATCAGATCCATCAGCAAATTTTGATAACCTTCCATTCAAAGTATACCCAGAAGCATACACTTCCTCATCATTGCCCAGAACCCATTTTGACCTACCATCTTCATCTCTTGTCCTTAATACTTACTCCAGCTTCCTAACTGTCCACATCTAGTCCAACCTCACGGCAGTAGAAAAATTTTGTTAAAACATTGATCGAACTATGCCGTTCTTCTGTTGAAACCCTTTGGCAGCTTCTCCAGTATCTCTCTTCCAGCATCTCCCATCTCACTCTGAAAATAAGCAAGGAGGCTTGCCAATAGGCCAGGAGGCCCTACATGATTTGCTTCCCACTATTTGCTCCTCTGATCCCATTTTCCAGTAGTTTCCACCTTGCTCCCTCAACTCCGAGTCTATTACTATGAATCCTAATATATATTTTTCTAATTTATACTCATAATTACCTGTCTCCCTCTTCTAGAACATAAGGGCAAGGAGTTTTGTATGTTTGTTATAAATTTTGAGCACAGGTAACATTGCCTGGCATATAGTAAATACTAAATAAGTATTTATTGAGTGAATGAAATGATGAGGAGTCCAAAGCAAAGTAAATAAAAAAAAAATCAGAAAATTTCTTATGATTCTTGGTTTGCTTATTACGTATAGCTTCAGTAGGAAACACCTTTCCTTTGATCAACCAATGCATCTCCCCCTGCCCCCCATTATTTGAAATTTCTAGGTTTTAAATGGAATAGAGCTGACATACTCATTATAATTTGGCAATTGTAACTGATAATCAGATGTTGTTTAAAATGTGATGTGATTCTTAAAAATAATTTAGAAGAATGGATGGGCCATATGTTCATGGACAGCCTACTTTGCTAATGCCAAGCCATTCTTTGTAAGAGCTGTGACTATATGTAATTAGTAATTAGTTGATATTGCCCCATTGCTCCTTGGTCCCCATGGCCTCGTGACTATCATTCCTGGGAAGTTTGAGGTAGCAGAGAGAACACCCAGTCCCATGCCTGCCACATGCTGTTACATTCCACTAGTGAAATTTCTTTTTGTCCCTTGACTAGACAGAGAAGCCCCAGTTTCTCACTCACCAACCTACATGGTTGTCTGTCATCAGTCCTGTGCCCTGCCTGCAGTGGTAAGAAGCTGCATCTCATTACCCCTCTTTGAGTTACAGACATTCTTATTCCTTGAAATTTGGCTTAAGGAAACTGGGAGGTGACATTAAATCTCACTTCTTTATTCATTCCCTGTTGCTGTGTAAAAAGCCATTCACTGAGGAGATAAGTATCTTGCTTTTAGTTCCATGTTTAAAACTACAGATTGATTTTTAATAGGATTGCAACATAACCTGCAGATAAAGCTAAAACAGGGAGGGGAACAGAATTGAGAGGACTGCAGAGAAATGAATCTGGTGACTTAAGGACATTGGAAACTTTGGCTCCAGCAGTGTGCCCACATTTGGTTTTTATTTTTAGTCATACAATTGAGAAAATGCCCTGTACAGTTTATGTCATTTTGGATTGAGTTTTCTTATTTTTCAATGAAAGAATACTAATACATCTATGCAGTTAATTAGGAATATGCATAAAAGTAAATATTTTGAAATCATACACTCTAATGAATAAGAATTGAAATTTATAGACTATCAGGTACATATATTGGATTTAGCAGGTATGCAGTAAATGCAAGTTATGTTCCATATATTGGTGATATTGGTGCCTTAAAGAGGAAAATCAAACATCACATCCTTCCTATCATAGATGAGCTGGAATAGCCTTGGGATACTACACCAAGAGGGAACTCTACTTATTCTTACCATGGAATCTTCTAGGGACTTGCAAATAGTTACATTATCCTACTATGGGAAATGAACATGGTTGGGAATAGAGTTTATAGCCAATTTAGAAGGTCATAACCTTTCAACCAAATGCTCTAATTTATAGGAAAGAGCATCTGTTGGAAGATTTTTAAGCAGAAGTTAAAACCATAAGTATGCTCTAGGAAGTATGGTTTGGTAGCAGTGTATATGGTGAATTGGGTTTGATAAGTTAGCACACTCAAAATTAATAGCCCAGGGAATGGGATTTAATGATATTTAAGGATAGTATCATATCCTCAGAA
The DNA here is from genome assembly GCF_023721935.1 of Panthera uncia. NCBI lineage: Eukaryota > Metazoa > Chordata > Mammalia > Carnivora > Felidae > Panthera > Panthera uncia. The sequence goes on from NW_026057580.1 coordinate 17,614,233, forward strand.
CCTCAATTTTTTATCTTGTTGTTTCAAGAGTTTATAAGTCTCATTTTCAGGGACTTTTCCTCTAAGTCATCTTTTACTGAAGGCTCGTATTCAGAATTATACATTAGAAAATAATGCTCCTTATGTAGTCTGAGCAGAATGATAATGATACCCAATGTTTGTATAACATTTTTTTTTACTGTCATGAAATGTTCAGAAATGTTATGTTGTGATATCGCAAGACTGAGGTAATTGGGCAAAAAAATTATTGACACTTAGAAAAACTGCAGCTCAGAGAGTTAAGTAATTGTATGATGTGTGAGTTCAGACAATGGGAGCAGGTGCGGGTCATGATTCTCTAGAGATTCTTAGCTTCTCATTTCTCCACATGGCTTCATAGTAGGCAGAATGGGTTAACACCTTCAGTATTCCACCAGAGAAGATTTAAATTAATTTAGTTTCTCAGCTACCTCCTGCTTACCCTGATTCAGTGACCCAAGAGTATACCAGAATCAAAGTCTTTTTGCTTTCTATTATTTTCTTCTTTCCTTCTTTCCTTTCCCTTCCTTCCTTCTTTTTTCCCCTTCCTTCCTTCCTTTCCCTTCCTTCCTTTCTTTCTTTTTTCTCCCTTCCCTTCCCTTCCTCTTTCTTTCTTTGTTGTAGAGTGAGTTGGCTTCACCTCATTGCTCACTTTCTTCTTGACTTTCAGCTTATTCTTTATCCTTGCAAGATGTAGTTCAACCTGAATTTGGCAAGTCAGCACCTTGACTCATAACTCCAAGTTGCCAATAAAAAAGTTGAATCAAATGACCTACAGTAATGGAGTTCTTTATATTTAGAAAATAATATAAAATCTACCTGCATTATTTTAAGGTGATGAAGGAGATCTATACTTTCCATGATGTCAGGATTTCCCAATGCAACTAATCAGCACATGTGAAATGGTAAATCCTCAATATAAATATAAATATAATTTATCAATATATATATATTTGAACGAAAGACTAGCACTTGCTTGCCAGACATATAACAATGGTGCTGGATACCCAGTAGGTACTACATTATAAGTATAACTTGATATATATCAATGCCTATGGTTGCTTTTTACTTTCAATGTTCTTATTCCATCAAATATACTGTACTATGTTTCTTTACACGAAACATTTAGATACTTTTACTTTTTCCTCCAATTGTACATGCACCAAACAACCAATATACCAACTTACGATTTTAAATAATAACCGTGGTATTAAAGAGAGTGGAAGAACTTCAGAATCAACTAAACTTTCATGATTCCTTTAAATAATTTTCTTCCTTGTATTTATTATGTCTCAAAGGGAAGTTGGCTCTTATTCCTTCCTCCTCACAGAAATAGAAGCGATGTTCCATGTTTACCAAAGAGGTGGAGATGTCAACTACTCTTTTCTTTATTTTTGATAAAGGTAGTGTTCTTTTGCATAGAACAGGAAATGCATTAAGGATTTCTTTGGCAATACCTCCTTCTTGAAATATCTACGTCAGTGTCAGAAAATACAGTTCACAATTTCCGGGTGAAGTTGATGCTCCTGGTTGCGGGAATGACTAATTAAGGGCCACTGCCTTACAGTGACCTACCCTGTTTAATTATATACTCTTTCCTTATTAAGTTGCAATTTAATAAATTATAATTACATTCCAATCTTATTTTAAGAGAGTAAATCTAGGTTACCCTCACTGGAGTTTTGGGACTTCCCAAACATTTCAACTGAAATTGTTTTATTTTGGTTTAACTAAGTTCACTTGGTTTAACTAAGAAATAAAATTATATTCATAAATTTCTCAGAGATTGGTCATTTCTGACCCAATGCACAGCCTAATTGCCTGATTGCACAGAAGTTACTGGAAACATTGATTAGTAGCACCCAGTCAAGGTCAGAATCTTGTGCTAAACAAGTAGAGAGAACTAGACTTTGATATTTTCCCTCTAATTAGCATTTTCAACCATTTCCAAATATCCATAATAGTATTTGCAAAGAGTCCCCATGCTTTAATAAGAATTTAATGAAATTCTACTGAACATTTAGATGAACAGTAGGCACACACACATAGTTTTATAAAATGAGATCAATCTTGATTTATATGCATAAACTATCAAAAAGAGAAACATTGAGTTTTGCAAAACATTTTTTAGAGGCAAGTTTGTTTATTACTCTATATGTGAAACCATGGTTCAAGATGCTAAAATATAAAAGAAAAAATTTTAAATAATAAGAATTTCCAGCAGGTTAGTCTCAAGCTTTCAAGTTTTTTGTCTGTCCCTTGCACTTGTCATGTCAGTCACCTTATATTGTTCTTCTTCAGCATTTTTCAAGGCTAACTTATAGTGATACTATGATTACTTGGAAAAACTTTTCAATATCCCCCAAGCATTAGATGATTTGTTACTCTCTCCTCACAGATTAAATTGTTCTTTTCTTTCCTTCAGATAATTGCATACTGAGCTATAGAGTTTAAAGATTCATCCTTTGATAGAAGAAATAAAAATAAAATAGGAATTAGTAATCTGTCTTTGTGGCATTCATTTACACTATACTCTGTATTATGTTCTTTAATCCTTTCTAATTCTTCTGTTTTTGACACTTTTGGTGACCCTTTATATCTTATTTTCACAAGCTTCAGCATATTCTGGGATTTCGCATATTACTTCACTCACTCCCTAGGAATCTAATGTAGCATCATGACTTTATTTTTTTAATTCTATTAGTTTTAATTTGAAATATAAATATTTTCTAGTTTTTGAAATACACATATTTTCTTTTTTTAATTTAAATTCAACTTAGTTAAAGTGGTGTTGTCTTGGCTTCAGGAGTAGAACTCAGTGATTCATCTGTTCATACAACACCCAGTGCTCATTCCAACAAGTGTCCTCCTTAATGCCCATCACCGTTGAGCCCATCCCCCCACCCAGCTCCATCTGTCAAACCTGTTTGTTCTCTGTATTTAAGAGTCTGTTATGGTTTGCCTCCGTTTCTGTTTTTATTTTATTTTTCCTTCCCTCCCCCTATGTTCATCTGTTGAGTTTCTCAAATTCCACATATGAAGTGAAATCATAGGATATCTGTCTTCTCTGACTGACTTACTTTGCTTTGTATAATACCCTCTAGTTCCATCCATGGTGCTGCAAACAGCAAGATTTCATTCTTTTTGATTGCTGAATGGTATTCCATTGTGTGTGTGTGTGTGTGTGTGTGTGTGTGTGTGTGTATAACACATTTTCTTTATCCATTCATCAGTTGATGGACTTTGCGTCATGACTTTAAGTATCATCTATGTTGTGATGATTCCCAAATTTTTATTTCCATTCTAGACTGAATCCCAGATTCATGTACTCGATTGTCACTTGATACCTCCACCTGTAATTTGCCTCAAACTCAACACCTGATTTTCTACCCAAACCTGTGCCTCCTTGTCATATCACAATAATCTCTCCTTTCCTTTCCTTTCCTTTCCTTTCCTTTCCTTTCCTTTCCTCTCCTCTCCTCTCCTCTCCTCTCCTCTCCTCTCCTCCCCTCTCCTTTCCTTCTTTTCTGAAACTGTTTATTTTTTAAATTTTTTAAATATTTATTTATTTTTGAAAGAGAGAGAGAGTGGACACAAGCACATGTGAACTGGGGAGGGGCAGAGAGAGAGGGGGACAGAAGATCCTAAGCAGGCTCTGGGTTGACAGCAGAGCCTGATGCGGGCCTCAAACTCACAAATGGTGAGATCAGGACCTAAGCCAAAGTCTGGCGCTTAACTGACTAAGCCACTCAGGCACCCCATCTGTGTCTGTTTAAATTAAGGCACAACTTATATACAATATGGTGCACAGAATATTAAGGATATATAACCAATTTAACTTTTTCATGTGTATTTAGCTATGTAAGCAGCACTCCAGGGTACTCCCTCATGCCCTCATCTATCAGTATGCTTCCAGGTCTAGTCTATCTCTTGTCACCTTTTTTATAATTACAGAACAAGTACTTAAATGAATAGAAATGCAAGTCAGTAGGATTGAGTCACTGTGTAATTTTATGAAGTTATAGAAGGTATTCTATGCCTGAATATTATGTAACTACAAGTCTTAAATGTCACATTGTCAAAAAAAAACCATGTTTATGCGTATAGAACAAGCAGTCTTAGAACTTTATATAAAGAAAAATTTTTTTTTCAAGTAAATAGATTTTAACACCCAGTGTAAATTAATTTTAGTAGATCAGGAAACAGCATTGTGCAATACTTAAAAGCATTAGGCTTTCATCAGGCTATTATATTCAGGTGGAGTTCACAGTCTGATCTTAGCTGGCTGTTTATATCTGGAAAAGGTACTTAACCAACCTATCCCTGTTTACTTTTCTGTGAAATGTAGACAAAGGACTTTTGTGAGGATAAAATGCAAAAATGCATATAAAAATTCAGCATAGCACTTGGAATGTAGTATATTTTCTAATTAACTTTGGTACGCTAAGGGGAAACAAAAGAAATATAGAACTTATTAAGCATTACTGCTATCTCTCTCTCTCTTTTTTTAAATGTTTATTTTTGGGGCGCCTGGGTGGCTCAGTCAGTTAAGCGTCCGACTTCAGCTCAGGTCATGATCTCACGGTCTGTGAGTTTGAGCCCCATGTCGGGCTCTGTGCTGACGGCTCAGAGCCTGGAGCCCGTTTCAGATTCTGTGTCTCCCTCTTTCTCTGCCCCTCCCCTGTCCATGCTCTGTCTCTCTCTGTCTCAAAAATAAATAAACATTAAAAAAACTTTTTTTAAATAAAAAAATAAATGTTTATTTTTGAGAGAGAGAGAGAGAGAGAGAGAGAAAACTAGTGGGGGAGGGGCAGAGAGAGAGAGGGAGAGAGAGAATCTCAAGCTGACAGCACACAGCCTAACACAGGGCTCAGTCCCATGAACCGTGAGATTATGATCTGACCTGAAATAAAGAGCCAGGTACTTAACCAACTGAGCCACCTGGGTGTCCCCATCACCAGTATGTTTTACGTGTTGTGTGTGTTTTATTTACATCCAAGTTAGTTAGCATATAGTGCAATAATGATTTCAGTGATTCATCCCCTATGTATAACACCCAGTGCTCATCCCAACAAGTATCTTCTTCAATGCCCCTTGCCCATTTGGCCCATCCTCCCGCCCACAACCCTTCCAGCAATCCTTAGTTTGTTCTCTATATTTAAGAGTCTCTTATGTTTTGTCCTATTCTTGTCTTTATATTAATTTTGCTTCCCCTCCCTAATGTTCATCTGTTTTGTATCTTAAATTCCACATAGAAGTGAAGTCATATGATATTTGTCTTTCTCTAATTTTGCTTAGCATAATACTCTCTAGTTCTATCCACGTAGTTGCAAATGGCAAGATTTCCTTCTTTTTGATTGCCTAGTGATACTCCATTGTATATATATACCACATCTTCTTTATCCATTCATCAGTTGATGGACATTTGGGTTCCTTCCATACTTTGGTTATTGTCGACAGTGCTTCTATAAACACTGGGGTGCATGTGTCCTTTTGAAACAACATACCTGCATCATTTGGGTAAATACCTAGTAGTGCAATTACTGGGTCATAGGTAGTTCTATTTTTAATTTTTTGAGGAACCTCCATACTGTTTTCCAGACTGGCTGCACCAGTTTTCATTCCCACCAACAGTGCACAAGAGTTTCCCTTTCTTCACATCCTCACCAACATCTGTTGTTGCCTGAGTTGTTAATGTTAGCCATTCTGACAGGTGTGAGGTGGTATCTCATTGTAGTTTTGATTTGTGTTTCCCAGATGATGAGTGACGTTGAGCATCTTTTCATGTGTCGGTTGGCCATCTGGATGTCTTCTTTGGAGAAGTGTCTATTCATGTCTTTTGCCCATTTCTTCACTGGATTATTTGTTTTTTGGGTGTTGAGTTTGGTAAGTTCTTTAATAGATTTTGGATATTAACCCTTTATCTCATATGTCGTTTGCAAATATCTTCTCCCATTCCGTCAGTTGCCTTTTAGTTTTGCTGATTGTTTCCTTTGCTGTGCATAAACTTTTTTTTTTTTTTTAATGAGGTCCCAGTAGTTCATTTTTGCTTTTGTTTCCCTTGCCTCCAGAGATGTGTTGAGTAAGAAGTTGTCGCAGCCAAGATCAGAGGCCTGCTTTCTCCTCGAGGATTTTGATGGCTTCCTGTCTTACATTTAGGTCTTTCATACATTTTGAGTTTGTTTTTGTGTATGGTGTAAGAAAGTGCTCCAGGTTCATTCTTCTGTACATCGCTGTCCAGTTTTCCCAACACCATTTGTTAAAGAGACTGTCTTTATTCCATTGGATATTCTTTCCTGCTTTGTCAAAGATTACTTGGCCATACATTTGTGGGTCCATTTCAGGGTTTTCTATTCTTGATGATTACAGCTTTATAATACATCTTGAAGTCTGAGATTGTGATGCCTCCAGCTTTGGTTTTCTTTTTCAGGTTTGCTTTGGCTATTTGGGGTCTTTCTAGTTCCATACAAATTTTAGGATTCTTTGTTCTAACTCTGTGAAGAATGCTGGTGTTATCTCTATAGGGATTGTATTAAATATGTGCATTGCTTTGATTAGTATCAACATTTTAACAATATTTCTTCTTCCAATCCATAAACATGGAATCTTTTTCCATTTTTTTGTGTCTTCTTCAATTTCTTTCATAAGCAGTCTATAGTTTTCAGTGTATAGATTTCTCAATTCTCTTGTTAGGTTTATTCCTAGGTATTTTATGGTTTTTGGTGCAGTTGTAAATGGGATCGATTCCTTGATTTTTCTTTCTGTTGTTTCACTGTTGGTGTATAGAAATGCAATCAATTTCTGTGCATTGATTTTATATTCTGCTAAGTTGCTGAATTCCTGGGTCAGTTCTAGCAGTTTTTTTTTTGGTGGAATATTTTGGGTTTTCCATATAGAGTATCATGTTGTATGCGAGGAGTGAAAGTTTGACTTCCTCCTTCCCAATTTGGATGTCTTTTATTCTTTTGTGTTGTCTGATTGCCGAGGCTAAGACTGCCAATATTATGTTGAATAACTTGGAGAGAGTGGACATCCCTGTCATGTTCCTGACCTTAGGGGGAAAGCTCTCAGTTTTTCCCTGTTGAGGATGATATTACCAGTGGGTCTTTCATATATGGCTTTTATGATCTTTTATGATCTTATGATTTTTCTATCCCTACTTTCTTGAGTTTTTTTTTTTTTTTTTTTTTTTTTCACCAAGAAAGGATGCTGTATTTTGTCAAATGCTTTCTCTGCATCTGTTGAGAGGATCATGTGGTTCTGGTCCTTTTATTAATGTGATGTATCACATTGATTGATTTACAGATATTAAGCCAGCCTTGCATCCCAGGTATAAATCCCATTTGATCGTGGTGAATAATTCTTTTAACGTATTGCTGGATCTGGTTGGGTATTATCTTGTTGAGAATTTTTGTATCCATGTTCATCAGGGAAATTGGTCTGTAGTTCTCCTTTTTAGTGGGGTCTTTGTAGAGTTTTGGAATCAAAGTAATGTTGGTCTCATAGAATGAGTTTGGAAGTTTTCCTTCCATTTCTATTTTTTTGGGAACAGCTTCAAAAGAATAGGTATTAACTCCTCTTTAATGTTTGGTAGAATTTCCCTGGAAAGCCATCTGGCCCTAGACTCTTATATTTTTGGGAGGTTTTTGATTACTAGTTCAATTTCTTTACCGGTTATGGGTTTGTTCAAATTTTCTATTTCTTCCTGTTTTGGTTTTGGTAGTTTATATGTTTCTAAAAATTTGTCCATTTTTTCTAGATTGTCCTTTTTTTTTTCCCTATAATTGCTCATAATGTTGTCTTATTATTGCTTGTATTTCTGCAGTGTTGGTTGTGATCTCTCCTCTTTCATTCTTGATTTTATTTATTTGGGTCCTTTTCTTTTTCTTTTTGATCGGACTGGCTAGGGGGTTATCAATTTTGTTAATCTTTCAAAGAACCAGTTCCTGATTTCATTGATTTGTTCAAATGTTGCTTTTTTTTATAGCATTGATTTCTGCTTTAATATTTATTATTTCCTGCCTTCTTCTGTTTTTGGGTTTTATTTGCTGTTCTTTTTCCAGCTCTCTTAGGTGTAACATTAGGTTGTATATCTGAGACCTTTCTTCCTTCTTTAGGAAGGCCTGGATTGCTATATACTTCCTTCTTATGACCACCTTTGCTGTATCCCAGAGGTTTTGGGTTGTGGTGTTATCACTTTCATTGGCTTCCATGTACTTTTTAATTTCCTCTTTAACTTCTTGGTTAACCCATTCGTTATTTTAGTAGGATGTTCTTTATTCTCCAAATATTTAATGTCTTTCCAAATTTTTTCTTGTGGTTGATTTCGAGTTTCATAGTGTCATGCTCTGAAAATATGCACGGTATGATCTTGATATTTTTCTCCTTGTTGAGAGCTGATTTGTGTCCCTGTATGTGATCTATTCTGGATAATGTTCCAGGTGCACTTGAGGAGAATGTGTATTCTGCTTTAGAATGAAAATTTCTGAATATATCTCTTAAGTCCATCCAGTCCAGTGTCATTTAGAGCCATTGGTTCCTTAAAACAGTTTAAATTTTTTTTTATTATTTTTAAAAATTTTATTTTAATTCTAGTTAGTTAACATAGAGTGTTATATTAGTTTCAGGTATGCAGTAGCATGATTCAACACTACCATGTAACACCTAGTGCTAATCACAAGTGCACTCCTTAATCACCATCACCTATTTCACCCATCCCCCCAGCCCCATCCCCAAACCATCAGTGTAATATTTTTGTTTTGTTTTTTAATTATACTCAGTGAGTTCAGTTTTATGCCTTTGGGAAATTTTTCATTTAAATAATTGTACTAAATCAGATAAAATATTTTCTATATTTATATATTTTGCATATTTAATCCATTTTCATACTTCCAATATTCTCATTATATGCCTACATAGTCCATTAATTTCCACAAAATTCATAAGTAAACTTAAAATTTAACACTCATCTTTCACCCTCATTCTCAATGATCTCAGTTTTAGTATCTGGTAGGATGACAGTATAGGTAACTAGAGTGTGCATGGAGTATACGCATCCTGCATAGGAAGTTATGAAGCCTAGTACTGCTTCTTAAGCGTCCAAAGACAAAATGATAATTTTTATTATTTATCTATTTATTCATTTATTTATCTATTTATTTATTTTTAAGTTTATTTATTTTGAGAGAGAGAGAGAGAGAGAAGGAAAGAGACAGCAGGGGAAGGATGGAGAGAGAGATACAGAGAGAGAATCCCAAGAGAATCCCAAGAGAGAGAATCCCACACAAGGCTTGAACACAGGAACCAAATCATGAGATCATGACTTGAGCTGAAGTCAGTCGGACGCTTAACCAGCTGAGCCACCCAGGCTCCCCAGAATGATATTTAAATAGGTCTCCTCTTCTCTCTCTCTCTTTTTGTTACATGCTCCTGCTTGTATTCTTTATGACACTTGTAATGTACAATATATGATTGACTTGTTGGCCTATTCACTGATATAATTTATTTATGGTACAAACAGTTGTTGAGGGCCTATGTGTGAAACACTCTGCTGAGTGCTGGAAATACAGCTGTGACAAAAACAAGAGAGGCAAGGTCCCACTAGAATGTGAACTTCCTGAAGACAAGGCCTGGAGCCTGGGTTGGCCAGGCTGACAGGGAACCTGGTACCAAGGGAGGTGCTCCAACCTCAGGAGAAGCTGCTGCTCGGATAAACTGGGAGGCTAAATTCATGGGATCGCCCTGGAAGTTTGGTGACATGGGAGCTGCTTAAGTTTGAAGGAGCCTGTCAGGATTCTGGGGCCACAGGAGATGCCTGGAGTTGTGGAAGCCAACATAATCCAGGGTAGATCAGCAGACGAGGTTCATGAGGGCCCACTGGGATCCTGGACCCAAGTAAGCTGCCTGAAGCATTAGAGATCTACCTGGGGCCTCTGGAGCCAGTAGCACTGGGGTGAGCTGGGGGCTGGATTTGCAAGTCTGCAGGGAGCCTCTGAGGGCTGCAGGAAGTTGTCTGGTGCCAAGGTAGGCCAGCTCTGAGGTCTGTGGTGAAGTCAGGTGCTCACTGCACTCTACTTCCCCAAAGTCCACACTGGGTTGCCTAGGTCTGGGATGGGTGAAGGATCAGGTGAGTGTGAATCTCTTCTTGTTTCAGTGCTTCACTCAATTGCTGTATCCCTCACCTAGAATCCCTGGCTCTTGTGAAAGTATTTTTGTGAATGATGTTTTTGGGTGGGGGATAAGTGCTAGAAATTCCTATGCTGCCATTTGCTGACATCACCCTGCAACCAATTCTATGACATTTTTTAAAAATTTTAATTAATTAATTTATTTTATTTATTTTGAGAGAGAGAGAGAGAAAAAAAAAAAACAGGGGAGGAGCATACAGAAAGAGAGAGAGAGAGAGAGTGAGAGAGAGAGAGAGAAAATCCTAAGCAAGCTTCATGCTCTCAGCCCAGAGCCCAACATGGGGCTTGATCTCACAAACTCATGAGATCATGACCTGAGCTGAGACCAAGAGTCAGATGCTTAACTGACTGAGCCACCCAGGCACCCCAACACTATGACATTTTATTTAAAAAATGTTTTTTAATATTTATTTATGAGAGAGAGAGAAAAAGAGAGAATGAGTGGGGGAGGGGCAGAGAGAGAGGGAGACAGAATCTGAAAGCAAGTTCCAGGCTTTGAGCTGTCACTACAGAGCCTGATCAGGGCTTGAACTCATGAGCTCATGACCTGAACCTAAGTCAGACACTTAGCCAACCGAGCCACCCATGCTCCCCAACACTATGAAATTTTAAATGTTTACCTATATCATTAAATTTTTACCAAATATCCTTATGAGAAACATAGAATTATTATAGTCATTTTATAAAAGAGGAACTTTAAGTCTGATCTGCTTTGTCACTATAGTTTGCATTTTCTAGTTTCATATAAATAGAATCACACAGTATGTATGTCTTCTTTCACTCAGACTACTTTGAGACTCATCCGAGTTGTTGGTTAATCCATTTTCATGTTGGTGGGCATTTGGATTGTTTCTAACTTTTTGCTATTACAAGTAAACCTGCTATGAATGCTCAGGGACAGGTCTTGAAGAGATCTATGTTTTCTTTTCTCATGGGCACATAGAAATGGAAAGGCTAGAGCGTATGGTTGGTATATAGCTTTTTAAGAACCTGAATACATATTTTCTAAAGTAATTGCACCATTTTATATCCCCGGGAGGAGTATATGAAGGATCCAGGTCCCCTACAACTTCACCAGCACTTTGTATAGTGAGTGTTTTTCATTTTATTCGGTCTGATACTTGGGTAGTGGTCTCTCATAGTCGTTTTAATTTGCATTTTTTAACAAGTGGTGATGTTGACCATCTTTTCATATTCTTATTTGCCATCTGTACATGTTTTTTGATCAAGTGTTTGTTCACATCTTTGGCCCATTTTTATTGGGTTGCCTGTGTTCATCAGTACTGAGTTTTGAGAGTCATCATATATTCCTGATACAAGTCCTTTCTCAGATGGATGATTTGTAAACAATTTCTCATGGCCTGTGACTGGTCCTTTCATTCTCTTATGAGTGTTTTTGAAGAAAATATTTTTTTCATTTTGATGAAGCCCAATTTATCAGTTTGTACTTTTATAGATGACTTTGTATATAAGAAATATTTGCCTAACCAGAAGTCACAAATATTTTCTCTTACATCTTCTAAACATTTTCTAATTTCTTTATTTGGGTCTATGATAAATTTTTGTATACAGTGCAAAGTATGGATCAAACTCATTTTTTTAAACATACGGATGTCAATTTTCCCACCACCACTTATTGATAAGACTCTTCTTTCTCCATTGAGCTTCCTCTCTACCACTGCCAAAAATCCACTGTCCCCATACAGCCGACCCTTGAACAACATAGGTTTGAACTGTATGAGTCCATTTATACATGGATTTTTTTGGATAAATACATTTACAGTACTGCAGAGTAAAGTACTGTACAGAAATTATTTTAATAATATTTTTTCTAGCTTACTCTATTGTAAGAACACAGTGTACAATACATATAACATACCAAAAATGTGTTAATCAGCTATTTATGTTCTCAGCAAGGCTTCTGTTCAACAGTAGGCTATTAGTAGTTAAGTTTTTGGAGAGTCAAGAGTTATACACAGATTTTCGACTGTGTAGAGCATCAGTCCCCCAACCCCTGTGTTTCAAAGGTCAACTGTATATGTAGGTCTATTTCCCAATTGGTGATTATGTGTGTCATCACTTCTATCCATAAGACAGTTTTACTCCTTCATTTCTAATTAGATGTTTTTTTTTGTCTTATCTGATTCACTGGCCAGAACTAGTATAATGCTTAGTGATGAGAGTGACATCTTTGCCTATTTTCTGAACTTAGGGGGAAAAATTCAGTCTTTCACCATTAAATACAGTGTTAGCTATACATTTGTTTATAGCTTTTCTTTATCAAGCTGAGAAACTTCCCTTCTTGTTTTGCTGAGAGTTTCATCAGGATTGGATACTAGGTTTCATAAAATGCTTATTCTTTCTTTTAAAGTTTACCTGTTTATTTTGAGAGAGAGAGAGAGAGAGAGAGAGAGAGAGAGAGTAGGAGGGAGAGAGAGAATCCTAAGAAGCTCCACTCTAGCAGTGTAGAGCCTGATACGGGGCTTGAACCACAAACCGTGAGATCATGACCTGAGCCAAAACCAAGAGTCAGAGCTTTAACCAACTGAGCCACCCAGGCACCTCAGCCTACTTAACCGCTTTTAGATTTCTTGTGTATGTTTTCTCACCTATAAAATGGGTCTAATTCATCATGTTTTTGTCATCAATATTAAATGAGAATGTATTCAAACTTATAAATGATAAATCTCTCTGAAATATTTTTTTTTTCTTGGAAGGCTATCTTTGTATATGCTCTCAGATAATGTTTTCTTTTAACTTATCAACTAAACCTGTAGGGAGATCAAAATATCAAAGAATAAGTAAGAACAGAGCTGATTTCCACTTTTGTTAAAATTTTATAGGCAAATATTTTGGAAATTTCGCACTGTATAATCATTTATCTGGGCTGAGTCTAGCTGGCGTGAACTATGAATACTCAAAAATATTGTGCAAGGATCATTTTTTTATTCTAAAATGTGATTACTTTTGTTTAAAGAGGAGGCCATAAGACAAAGGTACATGTCAATCTTTGAATTTAAACTTTATTCAAGTAAAAATTCATGTAGTAGGAATGGCAATGATGTTATAGTTTTTTTTTTTTTTTTGCATGATGTTTCAAGAAATGTACTTCTCCATTCTGATCCCGTTTCAGTGACCAAAAGTCTATGATTATACAACTTTCAAAATTCTCAACTTGATTCAATTCATTAAGTTTAAAGTACCAAATTGCTATCAAAGTCCGAAGTTGTCATCATAGACTATGCTGCTTTTGTAAACCACTGTATGAAAGAGATTTCTATAAAGATCCAGGAGAAACAAATGCACTACTGTGTGGAACCATATTTGTAACTAACATGCCTAAAATCCCCTGCGATATGTATTAACTAAATGATGCAGCCCTCTTCACTTAGTCTTGCAATGCACACTGGGCATCTCAGTAAATTTTGTTTTCACACAGGCAAGTAGCCTTGCACTTTTCCTGAAGCAATTCATGTCCACAGCCGGCTGTTGTCTTCAAGGAATCACAGTTACTAAGGAGATCTTCATACTCGCAACTATTGGCTGTGGCAAAAACAAATTATTTACCTCATTATCATATTCCTTAGCAGCAGCAAAACAATCCACACATTCAAAGTGCATGAGATGGGTAGGAGACTGGACAAAACAAGTCAACATCACTTACACAATGATGGGCTTTTCCTTTCTTAAGGGACATATCAGGTGCCTTAGTCAAGCTCACTGATCAATCTAACACTTTTTTATTTTGAATTTGGTCATGTTTGTAAATGAATTGACCTACTTTTCTCCCTTAGCCAAAAGAGTAATATGAATATAAATAAATCTCTCTACACCTGCAGCCTAATATAGGGGCCACTAGTCACATGTAGCTATTGAAATTTAAATTATTCTAAACTAAAGTAAAAAATTTAGTCCCTTAATCTTACTAGCCACATTTCAAGTGTTCAAAGGTCACATGTGACTAATGACTACTTGTAAGACATATGCTGATAGAGAATATTTCCTTCATTTCATACTCTTCAATAGCACTGTTTCAGACCCCAAAGCTTTCTTTCTGGAGAAACAGGTATCTATGGGAAGATAAAGATGCAAAACAATGATAATATGCACTCTTTCCTTCTGGTATTTCTTGGATTCTCCCCAAACTCAACAAATTTCAAGCTACTCATCATACTGCTCACAAGGTTGACAATTCTTGGGTATGGTCTCCTTGTACCCCTCCCACAATCTCAGAGAAATGGCTCTCTGACTACTCAGTAATTTAGGCCGAGACTGGATCAGTCGGAACTTCATCTTTCCTACTTCAGACCAGCATTCAACCAGGACAGGTAACAAACCCTGGCTATTCTATTCCTTGTTTTCCAACCCTGTCCAATTTTCTCATTCATTTTGTCAGCAATGCAGTAAAGACATCTTTTTTTTTTTTTTTTAACCCATAGTTTTCAACACTTTTCTAGCTGGCTTCCATCCAATTGTTTCTACATACTATTGTTAGGAAGCTCTTTATAAAACATGGTTCTGGCCCTGTCACTCTTCTGTTTAAAACCTTTCAGTTGAGTGCTTATTGATAACAGGATAAATTCCATGCTTCTTAGCAAATAGCATTCAGAAGAGTTGGTAATATGTAACCCTTTTTTCTTCATTAGTTGATTTATAGCTTGAATACAATCAATATTATGAATTATACCTATATAATTCAGTCAGTAAGAATGCTAACTAAAGGTGAATGTACTTGAAAGGTAAAAATCTCAACAAATGATATTTATTCAACTCTATTATTCATAATAATTTTAATCCAAGCATCCCAACTATAAAGAGCTAACAGCTATTTTTACTTCATTACAACTTTAGAAATCATATATATGATATTTTTTTAAATTCTCTCCTGTTGCAACAATATTTTTGTGGGTCTATGAGTCAGTGCTACATACAGATTTGATTT